>NC_088398.1:18811384-19041384 GCF_034236695.1 Oncorhynchus nerka | reverse complement strand
TATGTTGTTGACACTGTGTCTGTGTAGAAACTAATGCTCTTTACTTCACTATGTTGTTGACACTATGTCTGTGTGTAAAAACTGCTGCTCTTTACTTCACTGTGTTTGTGTGTTAAAACTGATGCTCTTTACTTCACTATGTTGTTGACACTGTGTCTGTGTGTTAAAACTGCTGCTCTTTACTTCACTGTGTTTGTGTGTTAAAACTGATGCTCTTTACTTCACTATGTTGTTGACACTATGTCTGTGTGTAGAAACTAATGCTCTTTACTTCACTATGTTGTTGACACTGTGTCTGTGTGTAAAAACTGCTGCTCTTTACTTCACTATGTAAGTCGCTCTGGATAAGAGCGTCTGCTAAATGACTTAAATGTAATGTAATGTCTGTGTGTTAAAACTGATGTTCTTTACTTCACTATGTTGTTCACACCGTGTCTGTGTGGATGTGTTGCAGGTTTGGACCTTTTTGACTTTTGTGTCTGTATTGTGAAAGAGACAGTCAGACAGACAGCATTTGAATATGTGTTTGTGTGTGCGAGACGAAGAGCGCGCGTGTGTGTGTCTTTTTTAAAACAAGCGAACTCAGCAAGAGGGCCAGCCAGGTCATTCCACCCTGTGTAAAACATGTGCTTCGACTAGTGAGGACAGCTTGAGTGAGTTTGAAACACACACTCGCTTTCACACACAACCCTTTGTATATTCACACAAAGCGAAGTCCTCAAACTCCCAGCTGTGATATCAAAACTAGCCCTGTAGGCTAACTTACGCCAGAAACAATTAATTCTTTCACTTCTAAAGAGCCAAGATAAATGTTAAATGAGTCTTGACTGTGTGCAGAGAGTCTCTCTCTTTGGGAGTGAGTGTGTGTGTGAGTGTGTGCATTTGTCAGGGTATATTAGTGTGTTTTGATTCAGAGTGTATGCTGGGGTGAAGCCCAGCGGTGTGTGTGTGTGTGTGTGTGTGTGTGTGTGTGTGTGTGTGTGTGTGTGTGTGTGTGTGTGTGTGTGTGTGTGTGTGTGTGTGTGTGTGTGTGTGTGTGTGTGTGTGTGTGTGTGTGTGTGTGTGTGTGTGTGTGTGTGTGTGTGTGTGTGTCTCTGAACGTGTGTCGCGCCACACGGCTGTGTGCTCTTGAGGTGTACTGAGTGCAGTTGTAGTAATTTGTAGCTGGAGAGTCTGTGGTAGAGATTAATGGAAGGGACATTGGAGGGGACAGGATGTGTGTTTGAGAGACCTGCAACCCTGTAGGGGTGTATAGTGGAGTGTTTCATCACCTGGTCTCACACACACACATCTCTCTCTACTCTTGTGTGCGCCCCCCCTCCTTCACATTTGGATCAGGCCAACGCCCCATTATCTCATCTCTCGGTGGGCCAGGTTGGAACTACTAAGCACTAGTTACAGGGGTGTTCAAATTTAAACCTGTGAGGTTAACTCCCAGGTTTCTATCAGGAGGCCTGGAGCTATGGTGAGGCCTGCACTTCCCTCATAGTAATCCCAGGCTGGGTGTCTCTCTGGCAGGGTGTGTCTCTAATTGAGCCCCCTGTCTGGAGCAGTAAGGCCGGACCACCCAGACTCATGGGAGGAACCAGTAACCTTGGTGGAAGGTGTGTAGGGACCTACTGTAGGGAGGGATGTGGGAGGAAACTGGGCGGTTGTTTGATGTTCTGGTGTCATTCTTGGCTTGTTAGGGCGTTTGCAATCTCAATGGATCTGTGTGATGTAATCAATGTTGATTGAAATTTAAAAGTGAGATCATTGAAGTATAGACATTTGAGAGGAATGGTATTGTACTATATGTCTCTCTTTTGTTTTTTCTTTCTCTCTGTTTCTCTCTCTATGGAAAAGCAACCCCAACAAGCTCTCTGGTCTCACATTCCCTCGTCTTCTCACTGAGAAAGCAAACGTGAAGCCCTGTCTTTGATAGTCCAGCGAAGGTTGTAAATAGTCCTCTATTTTATTACCTGTCTGTGAACAATAATAAAGTCTATGAAACCATAGGAACACACACACACACCTCATGCTGCCTTATGATAAAGAGAACCATTCACATGGAGTTGAGAATGGGCAAAGAGCCATGGAATGAAGACCCTTCAAATAAATCTGAAAGCTGGAGAGTAGCGGAAGTAGAGGAGGATCGGTGCACAAGTTTGTGTTATAATACACATGTATCTAGTCTGGATTCAGACACAAACACATTTGGAATGAAAGAGATGAACAGCATTAAAAAAAGAAGAGAGGATGAGGTGTGGAGGGGGGAGAGTAGATCATAGCAGCTTTATCTTGGTGGTGTGGTTCAGAGCCTGCCACCACCGCTGATAACCCATCTCAGGTTGCCCCTGTGTGGGTTGCCAGATCTAATCACTGTCCCCCCCTTTTATTTCTGTTCTCTCTCTTTCTCTTCCTCTGAATGCTTCTATAAACAAGGCCAGTGTGTTGCCAGATCATCCTCTCTCTTCCCCACTCTTATCAGAACTGAGAAGACTGTGTTATCTGCGCTAGCTGCGCCGCGGCCGTGACCAAAAACAAAAGCAGTTACTGTCTGTCTTTGCCTCATCCATTGGCTGGCAAGATGCTAATCGCTGCAAATCTCTCTCAGCTGCTTCCCCGCTCTTTGTTACTGTCTCTTTAACTTTTTCTCTCTCTCACACACTTTTTTTTCTCTCTCTCACTTTTTTCTCTCACTCTCTCACACTTTTCTCACTCACTCACAAGCTCAAACGCAAAAAAACTTTATTGGCAAATAAAACAACAGAAATCTCAATGGACATTGACATGTTTTCAAATGATGTTTAAAATGGCAACAATTGCATAACACTTTTCTCTCGTATCTGTAGGGCTCTCTCTCACCTTAACACTTGTGTGTGCCATTGTGTTTTTACGTGTCTCTGTTTGGGTTAACTCCCTATACGCGTGTGTGTGTGTTCAGAGTAGGATGTCTGAGAGCAGCCTATCAATCTTGTAGGAAGAAGAGAAAGTGTCTTTGAGCCATACTGCTGCCTTCAGCTAGTTTTCAGCTCACTTTGCACTGCACTCTGGGAGAATGCACTGAAGGAAATGGGCGCATTGATTCTGCCCATCGTTAAAGTGTGATTTGAATGATAACCTGGAAAGAGTGATTCTCTCTGTACCTTGGGATGGAGATGCTTAGCGGATAATCACACATACACATTAAAATGGGGAAATGTTGCTCCAAATCTGTCTCTCTCTCTTGTGTTGTATGACCTCCCCAGAGAGACAGATGAGTTTGGCCATATAATTTTCCACTGACAGACCGGGTGCACAGCTCACCTCTGCTGTGTGTGGCTGGGCGTATGAGATGTGGGTTGTGTTTGGAGGTTGTCCATGGTGCTTGCTGTGGCCAGCTGAGCTGGAAGGGTCTAATCTGTGGGCTAAACTGAGAATACCTCTTTGCTAATAGCTGTGTCCTTGTCGCTTTACATGAAAGTAACAGTCAGACCCACGTCTTAGCAGCGTTCACATAACACTATCCAAACTCCTCTTTCTCTCCCCAAGGTGCAAGCAGACACCACAAACCCCACAGTGTCAATCACCCACCCCACCGATGCTAAAATTACACCTAATTCATACACTGGCTACACACACAGACGTCTGTTCAGGCTATATGTATTCCAGCCTCTCCTTCTGTGGCTTTGGCCCTCCAGGAATCATATGTTGGCCAATCTTTGAAGACTTGCTATCCCAACGGGGACCAGAGTATTTTTAGCCTGGTGGAATTTGGGTAGAATCTGACTGTAGGGGGAAATAGTGGGTGGACACGGTGACACATACTGATGGGTATTTTGGGGGAGGTAGAGGAGGAGGACTGAGGTGAACCCCCCCAGGGGAGGGACAGGCCCTTCTCATTCCTGCTTCTTCTTACACACACACAGTGGCACACAAATGCACACACATACACTTGCATAAACACAAACACACACAAATGTCAAACACTTGCGCCCACATCTACAATTTAAATGCGCACAATATACACCTGTAGGTATGCAGTATGATGTCTGCTGGTGTCTGCCTTGGACATCACTGTGGCCTGAACAGTTCTAACTGCTATATGAATGCTTAGTCCTCTCGTGGGCTCACAGTTGTATAACACACACTATGCTAGGGGTTGTGTAGGGGTTATGACTATTTGGTAATGATTTACTTTGAATAAATATCTATAAATACAGATCCATAACTCATTAATTACACATCATTTCATGAACGTGTTATAACAGGTCCCAAGGTTAACTTCTCTGGGATATGTGGGACGGTAGCATCCGACCTCGCCAACAGCCAGTGAAATTGCAGGTCGCCAAATTCAAAACAACAGAAATCCCATAATTAAAATTCCTCAAACATACAAGTATTATACACCATTTTAAAGATAAACTTCTTGTAAATCCAGCCACAGTGTCTGATTTCAAATGGGCTTTACGGCGAAAGCACACCACGTGATTATGTTAGGTCAGCACCTAACAGCCATTTTCCAGCCAAGGAGAGGGCTCACAAAAGTCAGAAATAGCATCAGATGGCACTCACAGGACTTCATGTTACACAATAAATGTGTGTTTTGTTCGATAAAGTTAATCTATGTCCAAAAACCTAATTTGAAATTGGTGTGTTATGTTCAGGAATGCATTGTCTCAAACAAACATCCAGTGAAAGTGCAGAGAGCCACATCAAATTACAGAAATACTCATAATAAACATTGATAAAAGATACATGTGTTATGCATGGAATTATAGATAAACTTCTCCTTAATGCAACCGATGTGTCAGATTTCAAAAGGTTTTACAGCGAAAGCACACCTTGCGATTATGTTAGGTCAGGACCTAGCCACAGAAAAATATACAGCCATTTTCCAAAGAAGGAGAGGTGTCAGGAAAGTCAGAAATAGCGTTATAAATATTCACTTACCTTTGATGATCTTGATCGGAATGCACTCCCAGGAATCCCAGTTCCACAATAAATGTTTGTTTTGTTCGATAAAGTCCATAATTTATGTCCAAATACCTCTTTTTTGTTTGCGCCTTTAGCCCAGTAAACCAAATGCTCAATGCGAGATCGCTTAGTGCCGACGAAAAGTTTAAAAAGTTATATTACAGTTCGTAGAAACATGTCTAACGATGTATAGAATCAATCTTTAGGATGTTTTTATCATAAATCTTCAATAACGTTTCAACCGGACAATTCCTTTGTCTTTAGAAATGAAAAGGAACGCAGCTACATCTCACGGCCACGCGCATGATTTAGCTCATGGCATTCTGCCAGACACCTGACTCAAACAGCTCCCATTCGCTCCCCCTTCACAGTAGAAGCCTGAAACAAGGTTCTAAAGACTGTTGACATCTAGTGGAAGCCTTAGGAAGTGCAATATGACCCCATAGACACTGTATATTGGATAGGCAAAGACTTGAAAACCTACAAACCTCAGATTTCCCACTTCCTGGTTGGATTTTTTCTCATGTTTTTGCCTGCCATATGAGTTATGTTATACTCAGACATCATCCAAACACTTTTAGAAACGCCAGAGTGTTTTCTATCCAAATCTACTAGTAATATGCATATTCTTGCTTTTGGGCAGGAGTAGCAGGCAGTTTACTCTGGGCACCTTATTATCCAAGCTACTCAATACTGCCCCCCAGTCCCAAAGAAGTTCATGAAATATATCCATAGCATATCTATAGAGTATTCATGTCATGCTATGCAAGAGCTCATATCTAGGTATCTTAATAGATGCATCATTACAATGAAAGCGTAGTGTCATCATTATGGCTGTTCTCAAAAGTGTGTTTCTGCCATACCAGGGATAGTGAATATGCCTAAAGGCCAAGCCTGATCTGTAGAATGTACTAGACTCATTTCCCACACTGTCCGGTATAGGCCTGTGACGACGATTTTCTCCTCCCCACTAAGGTGAATGGAGCATAAATATCCCCACAGGATTGAATCATCAGGGTATATTTTACAGATCAAATTGTCTTGTTGATAACCTCCTCCACTTCAAAATGAGGCCTAAGTTGGTCGTACTGGTCTATAACGCACACATGAAGGTTTTTTGTATGCATTCTATGCAGTCAAACCAAAGTCAAATATATTTCCACATTCATACAGCATTTATAGCTAAGCACGTCATGGTAATTAACTGTGCAGTTTACCACTGAACACCAACATTAAAAGTCTATGTATGAATTCTATGCAGTCAATGTACTGTCATTTCTATTTTCCCATTCATAAAGTAGCATAGAGGTTAAGAGCATTAGAACAGTAACCGAAAGGTCGCTGGTTCGAATCCCTGTGAAAAATCTGTCTGTACTCTTGAGCAAGGCACTTAACCCTAATTACTCCTGGAAGTAGTTCTGGAGAAGAGTGTCTGCTTAATGACTAAAATGTAAATGTTATATCAAAAAGAATACAGACACAACACAGAATGTTAAACGTAATATGAATATTTTATTTCATTTTTTTTAAAGTATCCTTTATTTAACTAGGCAAGTCAGTTAAGAACAAATTCTTATTTACAATGACGGCCTAGGAACAGTGGGTTAATAACTGCCTTGTTCAGGGGCAGAACAACACATTTTTACTTTGTCAGCTCAGGGATTTGAACTAACAACCTTGTGGTTCCTGGCCCAACCACTAGGCTACCTGCCACCCATGTAAACAATTGCTGAAGGCATCGTTGAAGAATCCTACTATTGACATTTTTCAGTTGAACTTTTCTTGAGTAGGTTTAACAAAGATTCATATTAAGCATTCACATTCAATTCCCTATTTTAGACAGAGCAATAACTATTTTAGTAAAACGTAACACAGGGTGATAAAGCAAGCAAGCATTCACTCTTATTCACTAATGTTGTAGCTAGCTAGCTAAGCCCCTGGCACACTGTCAACATGTTAATTGTCGTCAAACTCATGAAACATTTGGGTAATGTTATTTCACTATTTACATTGTACTTTGGCACATTACAGACCTTTTTAAGACAGGTCAAGTTAAAAGACAGAAAACAGTTGTCACGCCCTGACCTGAGTATTCTTTGTTTTCTTTATATATTTTGGTTAGGTCAGGGTGTGACGAGGGTGGTATGTGTGTTTTGTCTCATCTGGGGTTTTATACTGTCTAGGGGTTTTGTAGGTTCATGGGGTGGTTTACCATCTATGTGTTTATGTAGGTCTATGGTTGCCTAGATTGGTTCTCAATTTCAGGCAGGTGTTTATCGTTGTCTCTGATTGGGAACCATATTTAGGTAGCCATCTTTGGGTATTTCGTGGGTTATTGTCTGTTATGTTGCATGTTAGCACTGTGTTCATCAGCAGTCACGTTTGTTTGTTGTTTTATTAATTTGTTCAGTGTACTTCGTGTTTTTTCGTCATCCATTAAACTATGCATTCACACCACGCTGCGCTTTGGTCTCCTCCATACGACGATCGTGACAACAGACACTTTTGAAACGTTTATTGACAGTTGGAAAACTTGTTGACATTGCCAGGGGCTTAGCTAGCCCCTAGCTAGGATTACTAAATTAGTGAATAAGGGGGAAAAGCTAGCTAGCTTTACCACCTTGTGTTAGTACGTTTTACTCACTTAAAATACAGTGAGCTCCAAAAGTATTAAGACAGTGACACATTTTTTTTTACAACTAGTCTTTGCACAGGACTAAATCTCGCTTCCCCCATCCCTCTCAATATAACCTATATGAATTAGCATGGTGTCGTGGCCTTTCTGGTTAAATGTGCCTCTGTTCCCCTCAGCTGGCATCAATCAGCGCTGCGTTTGGTCCCACACAATGCAGCCCTTGACTGGGAACCTCCATTTGGCTCGGCTTGGCAGGGCGGCCCTTTTTATCAATACACACCAATCTTTACTAGCAAATTCACCCCTTTGAAAGTCAGTTTCCTCTAGAGGTTTTCTTTGGGAGGAGCTGGGGGGGTGGGGGTCGAGACGTTTGTTTAACGTTTGGCTGAGTGACATGGTTGCCGGGGAGATGGAAGTGGTTGGGGGGACTGGAGGGTTAATGGTTACGTGGGGGTGTTTGGCTTACAGTGCCGCAGTACTCCCTGTGTGGTGTGCGTGCGGGCAGCACAGGAGGCTACTGAGGGAGGACGACTCATAATAATGACTAGAATGGAATGAATGAACATGGAAACCATGTGTTTGTGTTTCGATACCATTCCATTAATTCCGTACCAGCCATGACTAGGAGCCCGTCCTCCCCAGTGAAGGCTCCACCTGTGGTGTGCAGATAAACAGTTGTGTGCTGTCCAACACATCATACTGTACTACTCTCCCACTAGCCTACATGCACCACTATAGGGTTGGTTTTACTTTCCCCTCTAGATTCCAGTGCATTCATGAATCGAGGTGCTCTCCCATGGTGAAACTGAAAACGGAGTTGAACCCCAACTCTTACCTGCAGTTTGCCATTAGTCACACATCCACAGACAGGATATTCTCACTCTTTCCTTTCCCCTCCTCTTGACTTCCCCTCCTCTCTTATTTCTCTCCCTCTGACGTGCCTTCTCTTGTTCTGTTCACCTTCATCCATCTTCTTCTGTCATCGCTCGTTCATGTTGTCCTCCGGTTCAGGTTAAACTCTCAGACCACACCTAGAGACGCTGCAGAGCCACCTCCCTCTCATTACTCATTCACATGGCTTACGGAGTTGACTTCTAGAGAAGGTTACTGATGAGTTACGGAGTTGACTTGTAGAGAATGTTACTGATGAGTTACGGAGTTGACTTGTAGAGAACGTCTTCTATGGCTCCAGGAGATGGATTAACATGAATGACTTGGATGAGTCCCTGTGTTGACCCTGAAGCCTTGTTTCCATTGGCACTTTAAATCAGGGCCCCATTCAATCACTTATCATTCTAGTGGACAACCGGAAACTAATTGCTTGTATAAAGTACCTTTGCGTTACGGAGTTGACACTTGATTCAGCAGGCCCTGAATCCCCCTCTCTCTCTCTCTCTCTCTCTCTCTCTCTCTCTCTCTCTCTCTCTCTCTCTCTCTCTCTCTCTCTCTCTCTCTCTCTCTCTCTCTCTCTCTCTCTCTCTCTCTCTCTCTCTCTCTCTGTCAGGTGATAGCGTTGGCAGATGCAGCGGAGGAGAACCGGGCATGTCTGAATCAGGCGTTTGTCCGTCTGCGCAGCGCCACCCACCTCCTCATCCTCCTGGTCTCCCTGTGGCAGGGCCTCAACACAGAGCAGAACGCCATCCTGGAGGCTACGCTGTTACCCCTGCTACAGGACACACCACAGCTGGTGAGACACACACTGTTACCCCTGGTACAGGACACACCACAGCTGGTGAGACACACACTGTTACCCCTGCTACAGGACACACCACAGCTGGTGAGACACACACTGTTACCCCTGCTACAGGACACACCACAGCTGGTGAGACACACACTGTTACCCCTGCTACAGGACACACCACAGCTGGTGAGACACACACACTGCTACCCCTGCTACAGGACACACCACAGCTGGTGAGACACACACACTGCTACCCCTGCTACAGGACACACCACAGCTGGTGAGACACACACACTGTTACCCCTGGTACAGGACACACCACAGCTGGTGAGACACACACACTACTACCCCTGCTACAGGACACACCACGGCTGGTGAGACACACACTGTTACCCCTGCTACAGGACACACCACAGCTGGTGAGACACACACTGTTACCCCTGCTACAGGACACACCACAGCTGGTGAGACACACACACTGTTACCCCAGCTGGGAGACACACTGGTGACACACACACACTGTTACCCCTGCTACAGGACACACCACAGCTGGTGAGACACACACACTACTACCCCTGGTACAGGACACACCACAGCTGGTGAGACACACACACTACTACCCCTGCTACAGGACACACCACAGCTGGTGAGACACACACACTGCTACCCCTGCTACAGGACACACCACAGCTGGTGAGACACACACACTACTACCCCTGGTACAGGACACACCACAGCTGGTGAGACACACACACTACTACCCCTGCTACAGGACACACTACAGCTGGTGAGACACACACACACTGTTACCCCTGCTACAGGACACACCACAGCTGGTGAGACACACACACTGCTACCCCTGCTACAGGACACACCACAGCTGGTGAGACACACACACTGTTACCCCTGCTACAGGACACACCACAGCTGGTGAGACACACACACTGCTACCCCTGCTACAGGACACGCCACAGCTGGTGAGACACACACACACTGTTACCCCTGGTACAGGACACACCACAGCTGGTGAGACACACACACTGCTACCCCTGCTACAAGACACGCCACAGCTGGTGAGACACACACACACTGTTACCCCTGCTACAGGACACACCACAGCTGGTGAGACACACACACTGCTACCCCTGCTACAGGACACGCCACAGCTGGTGAGACACACACACACTGTTACCCCTGCTACAGGACACACCACAGCTGGTGAGACACACACACTGCTACCCCTGCTACAGGACACACCACAGCTGGTGAGACACACACACTGCTACCCCTGCTACAGGACACACCACAGCTGGTGAGACACACACACTGCTACCCCTGCTACAGGACACACCACAGCTGGTGAGACACACACACTACTACCCCTGCTACAGGACACACCACAGCTGGTGAGACACACACACTGCTACCCCTGCTACAGGACACACCACAGCTGGTGAGACACACACACTACTACCCCTGGTACAGGACACACCACAGCTGGTGAGACACACACACTGCTACCCCTGGTACAGGACACACCACAGCTGGTGAGACACACACACTTCTACCCCTGCTACAGGACACACCACAGCTGGTGAGACACACACACTGTTACCCCTGCTACAGGACACACCACAGCTGGTGAGACACACACACTGTTACCCCTGGTACAGGACACACCACAGCTGGTGAGACACACACACTGTTACCCCTGGTACAGGACACACCACAGCTGGTGAGACACACACACACTGTTACCCCTGGTACAGGACACACCACAGCTGGTGAGACACACACACACTGTTACCCCTGCTACAGGACACACCACAGCTGGTGAGACACACACACTGCTACCCCTGCTACAGGACACACCACAGCTGGTGAGACACACACACTACTACCCCTGGTACAGGACACACCACAGCAGGTGAGACACACACACTACTACCCCTGGTACAGGACACACCACAGCTGGTGAGACACACACACTACTACCCCTGGTACAGGACACACCACAGCTGGTGAGACACACACTGTTACCCCTGGTACAGGACACACCACAGCTGGTGAGACACACACTGTTACCCCTGCTACAGGACACACCACAGCTGGTGAGACACACACTGTTACCCCTGCTACAGGACACACCACAACTGCTGGGAAAACACACACACACACATTGCTTTCTCTCTCTCTCTCCCCATCTGTCTCCTGGCTGCTTGACCCAAGTCTCCCCCTCTGACCCTGGAGAATAAACACAAAGTACCTCAGTGATCTGTCCTGAAGCCCCTAAGTGGTTCTGCTACCACACACTCTCTCAGGTGCCACTGAATATACTCCTGGCAGCTCCACAGAGGATGAGGATGGTGTTACTGACCTGTGTGTGAAGAGAAGAGTTATATCTAGACGGAGTGAATGTAATCGGGACAATGGAGAGGAGACGAATAGGCCTGATTCCAAACCACAATGTACACCCTTCCCTCACAGATATACAGTGCCTTGCGAAAGTATTCGGCCCCCTTGAACTTTGCGACCTTTTGCCACATTTCAGGCTTCAAACATAAAGATATAAAACTGTATTTTTTTGTGAAGAATCAACAACAAGTGGGACACAATCATGAAGTGGAACGACATTTATTGGATATTTCAAACTTTTTTAACAAATCAAAAACTGAAAAATTGGGCGTGCAAAATTTGTGGCAAAAGGTCACAAAGTTCAAGGGGGCCGAATACTTTCGCAAGGCACTGTACAGGGAGTAGTGATGTTTCCCCCCACAGGCCTCCAATAGGCTAGTGAAGTTTCAGATAGTGTAGCTTTGAACTGGAGCCTGTATTCAGCCCTGATGTCCCTTTGGTCAAGGAAGGCTATGGCAGTGAGAATGCAGTAGGGGGGGTGAGGGGGACATTTTCTGAGAGGGCCAGAGGGGTCTTGTTCGGTTGTGTATGTGTGTCACAGGGGAGTTGTTCTGTTAGCAATTTAGACTCACATAAACAAGTGTGTTGAGAGAAGCCCTCCATGAGTCCACGTGATACGACGACAGATTTCTGCTCCCATAGAGACCGAAAGTGTGTGTGTGACAGTCAGTCAGTCAGTCAGTGTTTCCACTGTGATTAAACGCATGACTTCTCATCATCACACAGGTTAGAGGTGTGTCTATATACAGTCCTCTCTATTTACCCAATTTCAAACCAAATACCCCCACTGCCCCTTCAAGAGAGACATAGGGACAGGTGGCTAACACACACATCTGCAAACACAACCTCACTGTGATAGACACCCCCTTACACACATACACACACTTTCTTTCATTACCACACACACAGTTAACACGCCCGAGAGCACACATCCGAGCAGACATCCAGTCAGCCTGCACCTGATGAGGCCCCAGAAAGATGGAGTCACTGAGAGTGAGAGTATGTATGTATTTCGGTGTTTGTTGTTGTGGTTGCTCTTGTGAATGGGATTAAGTTAATGAAAGGTCATTAGGGTCAGGCCCGCTGCATTAGCCCATACGTGTGGAGAGATGGGCTATTCTAGGAAGCGCTACTCACACTGGATAGAAATAAAGATAACGTACTGTACGGAAAGGACCAGGCCAGGAGCTAATAGGAGCATCTGACACACATACATGAGGGTGTGTGCGTGCGTGATATATTTATGTGTGAGTCAGAGATTGTCTTTGGCCCCTCGTCTCACCTATTTGACCTCTTTTTTTTTAAAGATTTTTTTTCATCTCCGGTGAGGTCGTCACAGGTGGAGATTCCCTTTCCCCGCGGACGCTCCCAGGACTGGAATTCCAATTGGGATAAGTACTTGGGATTCTGTGGATTGGAATAAGGCTTCTGTGAAGGATTGGGAGGAGTGGTAGAATGGATTAGTGAAGAGAGAATAGAATTAGGTGGGAATGAGAAACGGAGAGAGAAAGAGGCTCTAGATAATGACCTGTGCAACTGGGCTGATTAAACAAGGAAGAGGGGAAGGGGGATGGAGATAGAAGAGGAGAAAAGCTGCAGAGGAGCGCTCCGCTGTTCTCCCTGTTCCCCCATGACTGTGTGGCTTTGCACGACACCAACTCCATCAAGTCTGCTGACGACACCACGGTTGTAGGCCTGATAACCAACGACGACAAGTCAGCCTATAGGGAGGAGGTAAGTGAACTGGCATTGTGGTGCCAGGACAACAACCCCTCAATGTCAGCAAAACAAAGGAGTTGATTGTTGACTTCAGGAAGCAGAGGGAACATTCCCCGATCCACATCAACAGGACTGCAGTAGATAGAGTCAGCAGTTTGTAAGTTCCTCTGGGTGGCCGAGAAGTCAGGTTACTGGTACAGTTCCCCGAATCGTCTGGTTGGGGGATCTGTCCTTGTGGCCTTGGCCTGGGCACTTGACCCTTGTTGCTCCTTGGGTCGCTCTAGATGGGAGTCTCTAGAAATTCAGCATGCCACCCTGGGTCCTCTCCAAATACTACCATCGAGAGCGTCCTGACCGTTTACTACTGCAAATACTGCACATTTTAAACAACTTCTCCCCAATCCCCCCTTTTTTTCTGATACATGTGTAAATATTGGGATATACATTGTGCCTTCCTGTATTATACTTATGCTAAAATGTTTGTTCTATTCTACTGAGACATTTGTATTCTTATCTTTTCTTATTTCTTATTGTTGTTGTACTGTTGAAGGAACCTGCAAGAAGAGGACTGGCCACCCCACATAGCCTGGTTCCTCTCTAGGTTTCTTCCTAGGTTTTGGCCTTTCTAGGGAGTTTTTCCTAGCCACCGTGCTTTTAGACCTGCATTGTTTGCTGTTTGGGGTGTTAGGCTGGGTTTCTGTACAGCACTTTGAGATATCAGCTGATGTACGAAGGGCTATATAAATACATTTGATTTGATTTGATTTGCAAGTAAGCATTACGAAACCTAATCAGTTACACAACTGAATGCAGTCAGCTGAAATGTGTCTTCCGCATTTAACCCAGAGAGGTGCGGGTGGCTGCATTAATCGACGTCCACAGTTCCCGGGGAGCAGTTGTTGTTTGGGGTGAACTGCCTTGCTCAAGAGCAGAACAGCAGATTTTTCAACCTTGGGGATTTAAACCAGCGACTTTTCAGTTACTGGCCCAACGCTCTTAACCGCTAGGCCACCTGCCACAGTATACTATGTGTAGCCTGTACATACGACTAATAAAACTAGAAACTTGAGAGTGAAGTTTCTCTCTTGTCGTCTCTTATCCTTCATGACCACTGATCCATAGCCTCTCTTTGCCGCAGTAAAACAGGAGGGAAGAAGGTAAGGGGGAGAAGAGAGGAGGAGGAGGGTCACAGGAAACACATCTCTCTGGTAATTTACGGGGCGCTCGTTTAGCTTGGCCCGACCCAGCAGATTGATGCGGCCAACCAGAACAACCTTCTCCCCCTATTTTTTTTCTTCCACTTGTTCTCGCTCTCCGTTTCTTTCCCTCGCTTTCCACTCTGCTGTGAATAGAGCTGCTGACTCTTAATGTCTCAGTTCTATTCCTGCACCCGTCCTCCCTGAAGTTTACATTACTAGAAACTAGTACTAGAAACCTCTCTACCGCTCGCCTTTTCCTCCTCCCCCACACTTCCCTCTCTCCATATGTCTCGCTAGCTGTCTCTTCATTTCATTTCTTCTTCTCTTGATGGAAATTCAAAGGAGGAGTATTGTCAGGAGTTGAGTGCAATGTTCATTTGATTGTGTTAGTCATGAATTGTAAAATGCACAGAAAGGGGAGCTAACCACTCATACAATGAAAAAGGATGAGATACGGTTTGCTTTTACATCAGGTCATATGTGGAACTACTAAAGTATTAAATTATATCAAATATCTGCCTGTGACAATAAATATTTCTGGATTAGTCGGGATTTGATTCTATAGAAATGATTTTGCTTTGCTTGGCTCACAGCATGACATTGTATTTCCAGTCTCTTCTCATGCCTGGTCTTTAAATTACTTTTCCAGTCAAGTTGAGCATGTCAACTTTGAGGGATTACTGTCTGAACCTTTGTCAGTCCCTATGGGAGTCCTTCAGTGCTCTATATTAGGCCCCATTCTGTTATCCATAATCACAAGTTATTTTGAAATCGCAACTGGGATTTCCACAATGTGCCTTGTCAGAGGGGAAGTGACCTCTATTTATTACCAGACCAAAAGACTTCTCCATTCCCTCCCACAGCTTCTTGTTCTCCTGACCTTCACTTTCTCTTAATCACAAACAAAGATGTCCAAGGTCATCCTCAGCATGCAAGATGTCCATTATCACTCTACCATATGATTTGCCACTTGGGCCCAGTTCCAAACCCATTGCTGTGCCCTTCACTGCCCTTCATTTCAAATTGAAATTGAGAAGCCAGGTAGCCGGGCGGTTAAGAGCGTTGGGCCAGTAACTGAAAGGTCGCTGGTTCGAATCCCCGAGCTGACTAGGTAGAAAATCTGTGCCCTTGAGCAAAGCATAACCCTAATTAAGTAAATGTATATCCTAATATTGTTACCCAGCTGGTGAAATCTGTACTGTTAGTCCAGTTCAACATGTTGGGGGTCCTGATAGCCTGTTGAAAGTTATTGTTTCAGTGTGAGTTGAGATTTATGTTCTACTGCCTTCTTCCTCAATAGTCTCCCTTTCTCTCGCTGCTTTCTCTCCCCCTTTATATTTCTCTCTCCATTTCATTCTCCTTTTTCTCTCCTTTCCTCTCTCTCTCTCTCTCTCTCTCTCCATTTCATTATTTTTTTCCTCCTCTCTCTCTCTCTCTCTGTCAGGTCTCTTCCCTGTCATCATCATTATGGGTCTGATTACCTGTCATTAGGGCTCATTAGAGGCCTATCAGCATGGCGGCAGGGGGGCAGCCTCAGCCCCACACCCTGGCTGCCTGTCAACACCCCCACAGCCCAGCTCGGTGGGGGGGGGGGGCGAGGGATGTGTCCGTGTGTATGAGAGATGGTCAGACAAGATAATTTTCTCTTTCTCCAGTAGAGGCAATTGGATTGAATGATAATTGGTGCTGTTTCACATCTGAGGGATTCACATTATTGACTCGTCTGCGGGGTGAATTTTGTATCTGCTCTCTGTGTTTCTGCTCATCTGTGTAGAAACAGTATACGGTTTTGTGTGTGTGTGGCTGGTGCACGTATGTACTGCCACACAATACCGCATGCCTATGCCGGCGTGTTTGTCGTGATACCTGCGTGTGCAGGATAGGATAAAGTAATCCTTCTCACCCCCCCCCCTTAAAAGATTTAGATGCACTATTGTAAAGTGGCTGTTCCACTGGATGTCATAAGGTGAATGCACCAATTTGTAAGTCGCTCTGGATAAGAGCGTCTGCTAAATGACTTAAATGTAAATGTAATGTAAATGTGTGTGTGTTTCTCACACACAGAAGGGATCAGGCAGTGTTTATGCTAGACTGGGATGGAACAGACTCGTACAGTAGTAGCTAGATAAACAGACTGTCTCGGCCTGTAAATACTACACTTGTACATGGTAGTACATCATCCTGGACACAGGGGGCACTATGCATTCAAGGCCAGACTATTGGGTTGTGACGTCTGCCAGACAGGGTGCATCTCAATAGTCAGAAGTCACTTCCTCTCGTTGTATGATTTATTCTTCTTTCCTGGAAATCTGATCTGAATCTCACTTATACATGTATGGACCACATGCCCAGCTTCTCTCTTTCTCCCTGTTGTTTTCTCTCTGTCACTTTTTGTTCTCTCACTCTTTTCGATCACTGTCTATTGTTCTCTGCCTTCTTTCCCCATTTCCTACTTTCCCTAACCCCCCTGTCTTATATGTTCGAATAACAGAATACCTGTCTCTGTGTGTGTGTGTCTCTCTCAGGGTTGGGAGGAGAGTGTGGACGCGGCCGTGTCTCACCTCCTGAGGACCTGTCTGTCTCGCAGCCCTAAGGATCAGGCCCTGTCTCTGTCCACCTCCCAGCTCAACATGCCCAAAGACACGGTCCGCCTGAAGAAGCACATCACCCTGCTGTGTGACCGCCTGGGCAAGGGTGGACGGCTGTCCCTGGCCTCCGAGGCCAACGTACCCACACCAGTCATGATGCCAGGTGAGAGAGGGGAAGAGTGTTTGTTTGTGTGTGTGTGTGTGTGTGTGTGTGTGTGTGTGTGTGTGTGTGTGTGTGTGTGTGTGTGTGAGAAAAAGCAGTTTCTCTTCATTAGTGTTCAGTATAGCCTTTAATGATGCTATTAACCCCTTCCTCTGAGAATGCCTAATAAATCCTGTCCCACTGAGGTGTGTGTGTGCACGCTCTGTCTGTTGTTCCAGTGTTAACCCCTGGCTGTGAGAATGTCTAGTAAACACTATTCCCCTGGTAAAGGTGTTATGGTTGGAGAGAAGAGCACATGTCTCAATCATATCCCTGTTTATGGCCTTCACTCACTCAAGCCTACAGTGGTGTGTGTGTGGGTGCCCAACCACCACCCCCATGGGTCATTGAGTTCTAACAAAAGTGTGTGTTTGTGTCTGAACCTCCTTAAGCAGGCCAAATACCTTTTTACCCCCACTCCTTTTATGCTTCTTCCTTCCTTCCTCCTCTCTCTCTCGCTCTTGCTCTCGTTCGCTCTCGCAGTCACCCCTCACACGTATAAGTGTGTTGATGACAAATCAACTCGACCATTTCCCTTCAGTAGTTCTCTCCCTAGTTTCCACCCCATCAAACACAGCAGTTGATTAATGAGAGATGTTTAATATGATATATGAGGACTGTTGATGGACACAGGGGGCAGTATTGTGAAGCGATAGGTAGCTACCAGCCAGACTAATGAATATGGACACAGTGGAGCGAGGAAATATTAACCATGGTTTTCCAGTTGAAAACCTGCCGCTCCGCAAATAGAAGAATTAGGTGCCTTTATTGAGTGCTTTACGCATTCATGCTTTGGAGTTTGTAATTAATTCACGACATGGAATTGGGTTCTTGACCCAGAATACTTTGAGAGTTCTGGGATGGTGTAGTTGTATTTTTTATTGAAATGTATTTTGATGTTGTTAAGCTTGACATTGTTTGTTGTTAGCCTTACAGTACACAGCGCTGCCATGGTAGTGGCATAGATGCTAGGGTCTTTGATAGTTATGACAACTTAGGCAGCTTATGCAGTAGCTTGGGACTGTTACTGTATGTATGTGGGCAGTAAACCAGAAAAGTCGCAATAGTGTGTGTTATTTGGGACTACTGGAGGTATCCCTTATATGATGTCCATCCTGGGTGTGTGTGTCTGTGTCAGAGTCCTGCACAGCTTTGTTTTGGAGATATCCGACATCAGGCCAGCCCGACCCACCCTCAAAGTATTGTTCCGAGAGCCGATCCGTGACCCACCAAATTACATCCAATTTATGTCATTGTTTTCATGACTCCGTAGTAGTATGCTATTATTCCCCTTCCCTGCAAATGTCTATTCAACATTTGTGTAAAAGGAAACCATGCCATGAATTAAGAACGATAGGCCTACCTTTTTGTCTACACAATGCGATGCGTCACCTTGACGACGCAAATCGCTTTTAGAATAATAGCATTCTAATTAGCCTTTTTAACTACTGAAAGCCTATAGACGACATAACAAAACGAGATCTTTATATTTAATATCGTTTCGATAATCAAATAGTTTAAATGAAACTTAAATAAACAAATGATCTACACACAATACCCCAGAATGACAAAGCGAAAAAACTAGATTTTAGATATGTTTGCAAATGTATTAAAAATTTAAAATATTTTTTTATATCCATAAGTATTCAGTCCCTTGGCTATGAGACTTGTAATTGAGCTCAGGGTGCATCCTGTTTCCATTGATCATCCTTGAGATGTTTCTACAACTTGACTGGAGTCCCTGTGGTAAATTCAATTGATTGAACTTGATTTGGAAAGGTACACACCTGTCTATATACAGTAAGGTCCCACAGTTGACAGTGCATGTCAGAGCAAAAACCAAGCAATGAAGTCGAAGGAATTGTCCGTATAGTTCAGAGACAGGATTGTGTCTAGGCACAGATCTGGGGAAGGGTACCAAAAAATGTCTGCAGCATTGAATATACCCAAGAACACAGTGGCCTCCACCTTTCATTCTTTTAAAAACTTTTTCTCCCCAATTCCGTGATATCCAATTGGTAGTTAGTCTTGTCCCATCGCTGCTACTCCCGTACGGACTCGGGAGAGGTGAAGGTCGAAAGCCATGTGTCCTCCGAAAACACGACCCTGCCAAGCCGCACTGATTCTTGACACACTGCTCGCTTAACCCGGACAACTGGCAACTGTGTCAGCGTGCATGCGCCCCGGCCCGCCACAGGAGTCGCTAGAGCACGATGGGACATGGACATCCCGGCCGGCCAAACCCTCCCCTAACTGGGCCAATTGTGCGCTGCTTCATTTTTTAAATTGTACCTTTATTTAACTAGGCAAGTCAGTTAAGAACAAATTCTTACTTTCAATGATGGCCTAGGAACAGTGGGTTTACTGCCTTGTTCAGGGGCAGAATGACAGATTTTTACCTTGTCAGCTCGGGAATTCGATCTTGCAACCTTCTGGTTACTAGTCCAACGCTCTAACCACTAGGCTACCTGCCGCCCCATGAGACCCCCATGGATCAAATGTGGATCTGTAGTGACACCTCAAGCACTGCAAGTGCCTTAGACCGCTGTGCTACTCGGGAGGCCTGGCCTCTACCATTCTTAAATGGAAGAAGTTTGGAACCACCAAGACTCTTCCTAGAGCTGGCCACCTGGCCAAACTGCGCAATCGGGGGAGAAGAGCCTTGGTCAGAGAGGTGAGCAAGAACCTGATGGTCACTCTGACAGAGCTCCAGGTTTCCTCTGTGGAGATGGGAGAACCTTCCAGAAGAACAACCATCTCTGCAGCATTTAACCAAATCAAATCAAATCAAATGTTATTTGTCACATACACATGGTTAGCAGATGTTAATGCGAGTGTAGCGAAATGCTTGTGCTTCTAGTTCTGACAATGCAGTAATAACCAACAAGTAATCTAACTAACAATTCCAAAACTACTGTCTTACACACAGTGTAAGGGGATAAAGAATATGTACATAAGGATATATGAATGAGTGATGGTACAGAGCAGCATAGGCAAGATACAGTAGATGGTATCGAGTACAGTATATACATATGAGATGAGTATGTAAACAAAGTGGCATAGTTAATAGTGATACATGTATTACATAAGGATGCAGTCGATGATATAGAGTACAGTATATACGTATGCATATGAGATGAATAATGTAGGGTAAGTAACATTATATAAGGTAGCATTGTTTAAAGTGGCTAGTGATATATTTACATAATTTCCCATCAATTCCCATTATTAAAGTGGCTGGAGTTGAGTCAGTGTCAGTGTCAGTGTGTTGGCAGCAGCCACTCAATGTTAGTGGTGGCTGTTTAACAGTCTGATGGCCTTGAGATAGAAGCTGTTTTTCAGTCTCTCGGTCCCAGCTTTTGATGCACCTGTACTGACCTCGCCTTCTGGATGATAGCGGGGTGAACAGGCAGTGGCTCGGGTGGTTGATGTCCTTGATGATCTTTATGGCCTTCCTGTAACATCGGGTGGTGTAGGTGTCCTGGAGGGCAGGTAGTTTGCCCCCGGTGATGCGTTGTGCAGACCTCACTACCCTCTGGAGAGCCTTACGGTTGAGGGCGGAGCAGTTGCCGTACCAGGCGGTGATACAGCCCGCCAGGATGCTCTCGATTGTGCATCTGTAGAAGTTTGTGAGTGCTTTTGGTGACAAGCCGAATTTTATGGTTGAGTGACCACTCCCCAGTAATTGGCACATGACAGCCCACTTGGAGTTGCCCAAAAGGCAGCTAAAAGACTCTCTGACTGTGAGAAACAAGATTCTCTGGTCTGATGAAACCAAGATGGAACTATTTGGCCTGAATGTCAAGTTTTACATCTGGAGGAAAGCAGGCACCACTCATCACCTGGCCAATACCATCCCTACGGTGAAGCATGGTGGTTGCAGCATCATGCTGTGGGGATGTTTTTCACCGGCAGGGACTTGGAGACTAGTCAGGATCAAGGGAAAGATGAACGGAGCAAAATAAAGAGAGATCCTTGATTAAAACCTGCTCCAGAGTCCAACGGACATCAGAATGTGGGTGAAGGTTCACCGTCCATCAGGACCAAGACACCACTAAGCACACAGCCAAGACAACGCAGGAGTGGCTTCAGGACAAGTTTCTGAATGTCCTTGAGCGGCCCAGCCAGAGCACAAACTTGAACCAGATCAAACATCTCTGGAGAGAGCTGAAAACAGCTGTGCAGCAACGCTCCCCATCCAACCTGACAGAGCTTGAGACGATCTGCAGAGAAGAATGGGAGAAACTCCCCAAATACAGGTGTGCCAAGCTTTTAGCGTCAAACCCAAGAAGACTAATCACTGCCAAAGGTGCTTCAACAAGGTACTGAGTAAAGGGTCTGAATACTTATGTAAATGTAATATTTCAGTTGTTTTTTAAGACATTTGCAACAAATGCTTTGTCATTATTGGGTATTGTGTATACATTGATGAGGGAAAAAACTATATAATTAATTTTTAGAATAAGGCTGTAACGTAACAAAATGTGAAAAAAAAGTGAAGGGGTCTGAATACTTCCGAATGCACAGTAGGCTGCAAAAATAGGCTACATTTATTTAATAGGCTATTATATGGATATTAAAATTTTTACTAGCCGCACCGGTTTACACTTTATATGGCCTGCGTATGTTCTAAATAAACAAAAGCCTGAATTAACACAGGCTAATAATTAACTGATATTTAATTGAATTATCATAAACAATTACCTGCTTGCACTTTTTGCCGGCTGTATATCCATCTACCGGTTTGTTGTCCTTACGAACCGGGGATTTCACTCACGCAGCATCTGTTTTCACGATGATGTAGCCTATTCCTCCATCATAACCTTTCTTTTTATTTATTTAGTTAGTATTATGTTACCCATTTTTGCGTGAACTAGGCTAGCAAGAGAAAGTCAACTTGGCATTGCCTATTCTCACGTGGGGGGGAGTGAACAAAAGCTCTGCACCTAGACGAATTAGAATGTTTCAGCACCGCATAAATAATGGACAGTTCCCTGCTCCAAACTCTCTCAATACGTCCCTGCTCCACACTCTCTCAATACGTCCCTGCTCCAAACTCTCTCAATACGTCCCTGCTCCACACTCTCTCAATACGTCCCTGCTCCACACTCTCTCAATACGTCCCTGCTCCACACTCTCTCAATACGTCCCTGCTCCACACTCTCTCAATACGTCCCTGCTCCACACTCTCAATACGTCCCTGCTCCACACTCTCTCAATACGTTCATAGCCTCGCCGTTCACAGAATGAAATTCTCAACACAATATTTTTTTGTGGTGTGTATCCGACCTGATGCAGAACTGTAGTGTGTGTGTGTGTGTGTCAAGAGTATTGAGCGGACAGGATCCATGTCGTCTGGTCTCTTTCCTTTCACTGTTGTTCTGCTGCCAAAACACACACACACACACACACACACATACACAGAGCGAGAGAGTCAAGCGACTCCTGTATGACCAAAGCCCTGTCACTCTTTATGTAAACAGTCATTTGTTACAAACCCCAAAGATGTTGCTTTTTCAATCGGCTGTAAACGCAAAAGTTGTTTACGTTTCCAACAACACTGGCGGCAACAGTCTCCCACGGACTGGGCACACACACGCACACACACGCACACGCACGCACGCACACACACACACACACACACACACACACACACACACACAAGCCCCACTTCATGGCCTTGCAGTACACCCTATTCCAGGCATTATATAAAAATGGATGGATGGATAGGATTTGTAGTTTGTATGCCCACTACCAATACTGTGTGGGACCTGACAGTTGAAAAAACACATACTGTACACAGACACAAATGTACTGTACTCCTTAATAGAGCCTATTTGTGCTTATATTTGTGCCTGAAGGATATACAGAATATTTTCTCTCTTATGACACACACACATACTTGTAAGATGTGTAGATTCCTGTCTCCGGTACACAGTGAGACCCTCTTCTGTCGTTCTCCTCATCTCTCCAGCTCACCCTCTCCTTACCTGAACCTGTGTCTCGCTCTGATGACATCACATGGGCGGCCTGCTGAGACGCTGGTTGGAACAGCTGCTCTTGGCCCTTGCTCTCTGTCTCTCACGCACGCACGCACGCACACACACACACACACACGCACACATACACCCTGTCAGCAGCACCTGATGGTATCAGTTCAGTCAGTACTGTTTATCACATGGCCTTCATTACTCAGAACTGTTAGCTTTGCTCTGTCATTAGGTCAAATGTTGGGCTGCTTTACAATATGGATGTGGATTTGGTGTTGTGGGTGTAATGTTGCGCTCTCCCTTGTATCTCTCTGTCTCTCTTGTTTACTCTATCCATGTCTGTCAGTAAGCATAGCTTAAGGTCTCTCTACTTGAGGTTCATCATAGAATGTCCTAGATGTTGTGGCCTTCTTGTTTTGTGTGTTTTCACTGTACATTTATTTCAGTGTGTGTATGCATGCATGTGTTTATACATACAGTTGAAGTCGGAAGTTAACATACACCTTAGCCAAATACATTTAAACTCAGTGTTTCACAATTCCTGACATGTAATCGTAGTTCAAATTCCCTGTATTAGGTCAGTTAGGATCACAACTTTATTTTAAGAATGTGAAATGTCAGAATAATAGTAGAGTTATTTATTTCAGCTATTATTTATTTCATCACATTCCCAGTGGGTCAGAAGTTTACTTACACGCAATTAGTGTTTGGTAGCATTGCCTTTAAAATTGTTTAACTTGGGTCACACGTTTCGGGCTGCCTTCCACACGCTTTCCACAATAAGTTGGGTGAATTTTGGCCCATTCCTCCTGACAGAGCTGGTGTAACTGAGTTAGGTTTGGTAGACCTCCTTGCTCACACACTCTTTTTCAGTTCTTCCCACAATTTTTCAATGGGATTGAGGTCAGAGCTTTGTGATGGCCACTCCAATACCTTGACTTTGTTGTCCTTATGCAACTTTGGAAGTATGCTTGGGGTCATTGTCCATGTGGAAGACCCATTTGCGACCAAGCCTTAACTTCCTGTCTTGAGATGTTGCTTCAATGTATCCACATAATTTTCCTCCTCGTGATGCCATCTATTTTGTGAAGTACACCAGTCCCTACTGCAGCAAAGCTCCCCCACAACATGATGCTGCCACCCCTGTGCTTACATTTACATTTACATTTAAGTCATTTAGCAGACGCTCTTATCCAGAGCGACTTACAAATTGGTGCATTCACCTTATGACCTCCAGTGGAACAGTAGTGCATCTAAATCGGTTGGGATGGTGTTCTTCGGCTTGCAAGCCTTGCAAGCCTCCCCCTTTTTCCTCCAAACATAACATTGGTCATTATGGCCAAACAGTTCCATTTTTGTTTCATCAGACCAGAGGACATTTCTCCAAAAAGGACGATCTTTGTTCCCATGTGCAGTTGCAAACGGTAGTCTGGCTTTTTATGGTGGTTTTGGAGCAGTGGCTTCTTCAGGTTATGTCAATGTAGGACTCATTTTACTGTGGATATAGATACTTTTGTACCTGTTTCCTCCAGCATCTTCACAAGGTCCTTTGCTGTTGTTCTGGGATTGATTTACACTTTTCGCACCAAATACATTAATCTCTAGGAGACAGAACACGTCTCCTTCCTGAGCGGTATGATGGCTGTGTGGTCTCATGGTGTTTATACTTGCGTACTATTGTTTGTACAGATGAACGTGGTACCTTCAGGCATTTGGAAATTGCTCCCAAGGATGAACCAGACTTGCGGAGGTCAACCATTTTTGCGGAGGTCTTGGCTGATTTCTTTTGATTTTCCCATGATGTCAAGCAAAGAGGCAATGAGTTTGAAGGTAGGCCTTGAAATACATCCACAGGTACACCTCCAATTGACTCAAATGATGTCAATTAACCTATCAGAAGCTTCTAAAGCCATGACATAATTTTCTGGAATTTTCCCAGCTGTTTAAAGGCACAGTCAACTTAGTGCATGTAAACTTCTGACCCACTGGAATTGTGATACAGTGAATTATAAGTGAAATTATCTCTCTGTAAACAATTGTTGGAAAAATTACTTGTGTCATGCACACGGTAGATGTCCTAACATACTTGCCAAAACTATAGTTTGTTAACAAGAAATTTGTGGAGTGTTTGAAAAACGAGTTTTAATGACTCCAACCTAAGTGTATGTGATCCTCCGACTTCAACTGGATCTTCTCTCTCCCACCACAGAAGAAGATTGATACCTCTGCGTCTACACACACCACAGTTCCACTTCATGATTTATCACATTTTATATGGAACTTCCAGTCTCCACTCCACACTGGGCAGGAATAACACAGGCTGGGGAACAAGTCTCCTTTAGGGAACACATCCAACCCCCCATCATGTTTTCACATTAGTCAGAGAACCTATACATGCCCACTCTCACTCTTTCTTTCTCTCTCGCTCTTTCTTTTTCTCACTTTCTCTCTCGCTCTCTTACTCTTTCTGTCCTCCTCTCGCTCCTTCTTTCTTTCTCTCTCGCTCTCTTACTCTTTCTGTCCTCCTCTCGCTCCTTCTTTCTTTCTCTCTCGCTCTCTTACTCTTTCTGTCCTCCTCTCGCTCCTTCTTTCTTTCTCTCTCGCTCTCTTACTCTTTCTGTCCTCCTCTCGCTCCTTCTTTCTTTCTCTCTCGCTCTCTTACTCTTTCTGTCCTCCTCTCGCTCTTTCTTTCTTTCTTGCTTTCTCTTTCTTGCTTTCTCTTCTCTTTCTTTCACTCTCTCCCTCTTTCTTTCTCTCTCTCTTTTTCTCTCTCCTTTTGCTCTCTTCGTTTGCTCTTTCTCTCGTTCTCTCTCACCCTGTCTTTCGTTCTCTCTTACTTTTATTCTTTCTTTCTCTCTCCTCTTTTCTCTCTCAAATCAATTATTGATTTTAGTATGACATAACAATGTACATATTGCCAAAGCTTACTTTGGAGATTTATAATATTAATCAATATTGTCAACGGGACAACAGTAACAACAATAATCAAGGGTCAAAATAACCATATGTTGAACAGTAACAGAGGCATAGAGGACATGTGCAGGTTGGTTGGTCTGTCAGACACTGTCCCTCATCTTATGGCAGGCAGCAATGTAGTTCGCTGCCAATCCACAGCTCTCTGCATCCTCCCCCAACAGGACAGGTAGCCTATTCTCATCAGAGAGGCCTTTGAAACTTTGAATAAGGGTTTTAAATGACACTCTTAATTGTTTAATATTCTTGACATTTTGTCAGGAAAATGCAGCTCTGTCTCAGCTCTGTTTCGGGTTCTGCTGTGTTATCTCTCTCTGAACTAGTCAAATTCCCTTCTCCCTGCTATGTGTTGAATACATTAGCTACTCGGCTGGAACCAGGCATTTTGGCAACAGTTCGGAGATCTTGAACGTCCCCCCTCTGAATATCTATGCAGTGGAGAAAAACCATATGTTGTGATAAAGTGAATGCCAGGGGAATGTGATTGTGATGTACTACTGGGGTGCAGGGTTGTTGACGGGATGTTATGCAAGCAGGCTTTGAGGTGTGTGTGTGTGTGTGTATGTGCGTGTGTGCTGTTGTGTCTGACTGTATTCCGTACATGTATTTAAGTGTGTGTTCTCTCCCAGAATCTCCTCTCCTATCAACATCTCTAATTAACACTCTAGAAATTGAAGCGTTTCAGTCCTAAAATACACCCCCCCCCTTCCAAGTTCCAAGTCCACTGAGGATACCTTTGTTCCTATATCCGAATCTTGTCTTTGGGAGCCATTTCTGACGACGTAAACAGATGTATCTTGTCGTGTGTTTGGAGTCTCTTTTCTCAGCTGTTTTGGGAGGATTTCAGTTATGCCTTGTGGTTAGGAGATCTATTCCTGTAGGACTTAAAGAGAAGGGAGAGGAAATAGATGTTGAAGTTGAGAGCAGGGCTACTGTCACTGAATGAATGGGGTCTTCTCTGCTAGCTAAAGCACTACTTAATGCTCAACTACTTAAAGCGGTTAGGAATTCCTAGGCTAAACCCCATTTAGAGAGCACTGTCTCTGTATGTCTCCGTCTGCCTCACTCTCTCTTTCTGGGTGCGTGCGTGTGCTCGCGTGCATTATCAAATTTGGTCATGTGTCAGTATGTGGCCATATCTCTCCGATTGCTCAACAGTATAACCATAAAACCCAGTGTCTTTCCAACGATCTCCCTCCTCTCCTGACTTTTACAATGTGGACATCATAAAGAGTGGAGAAAGAGATAAAGAGTGATTTACAGCTGTTTGATTTTTGACAAAACCAGGAGGTGCACTTTTGGGCTGGCGAGAAAGAGGGACTTCTAGAGATCATATCGCAAGCAAACAATCTGCAAGATTTGAGACCAAACCACAACCAAATGATCTTCTGAACCATTACACTACACAACGGTCTAACACATTCAAACCACAACCAAATGATATTCTGAACCTTTACACTACACAACGGTCTAACACATTCAAACCACAACCAAATGATATTCTGAACCTTTACACTACACAACGGTCTAACACATTCAAACCACAACCAAATGATATTCTGAACCTTTACACTACACAACGGTCTAACACATTCAAACCACAACCAAATGATATTCTGAACCTTTACACTACACAACGGTCTAACACATTCAAACCACAACCAAATGATCTTCTGAACCATTACACTACACAACGGTCTAACACATTCAAACCACAACCAACGGTGGTTTGGTACATGCTCTAGTTCTTTTGACCACAACCAAATGGTTCCGTAGATGTAACCATAAAATAAAACCTACTGAAATTGAGCAGCAACAACGGTTCATTAGGGAATTGAACATAATGTAGACCAAACCACGACCAACCATTTTAGAACAGAGACCAAACCACGACCAACCATTTTAGAACAGAGACCAAACCACGACCAACCATTTTAGAACAGAGACCAAACCACGACCAACCATTTTAGAACAGAGACCAAACCACGACCAACCGTTTTAGAACAGAGACCAAACCACGACCAACCGTTTTAGAACAGAGACCAAACCACGACCAACCGTTTTAGAACAGAGACCAAACCACGACCAACCGTTTTAGAACAGAGACCAAACCACGACCAACCGTTTTAGAACAGAGACCAAACCACGACCAAACGTTTTAGAACAGAGACCAAACCACGACCAACCGTTTTAGAACAGAGACCAAACCACGACCAACCGCTGTAGAACAGAGACCAAACCAAAACACGACCAACCGTTTTAGAACAGAGACCAAACCACGACCAACCATTTTAGAACAGAGACCAAACCACGACCAACCGCTGTAGAACAGAGACCAAACCAAACCACGACCAACCGTTTTAGAACAGAGACCAAACCACGACCAACCGTTTTAGAACAGAGACCAAACCACGACCAACCATTTTAGAACAGAGACCAAACCACGACCAACCGCTGTAGAACAGAGACCAAACCAAACCACGACCAACTATTTTAGAACGGAGACCAAACCACGACCAACCGTTTTAGAACAGAGACCAGACCACGACCAACCGTTGTAGAACAGAGACCAAACCAAACCACGACCAACCGTTTTAGAACAGAGACCAGACTAAACCACAACCAACCATTTTAAAACAGAGACCAGCCTAAACCACTACCAACCGTTTTAAAACAGAGACCAGACTTAACCACTACCAACCGTTTTAAAACAGAGACCAGACTTAACCACGACCAACCATTTTAGAACAGAAACCAAACCAAACCACGACCAACCGTTCCAGCACTTCCATCCTATCTATTTGCTCTTCTAACTACAATCACACGCCTTACTGTGATTCTTGCTACGTAAGCTTAACTTTCTGAACACTCGTGACGTGTAGTCCACTTGTCATTCCAATCTCCTTTGCATTAGCGTAGCCTCTTGTGTAGCCTGTCAACTATGTGTCTGTCTATCCCTGTTCTCTCCTCTCTGCACAGACCATACAAACGCTCCACACCGCGTGGCCGCGGCCACTCTAATCTGGTGGTCCCAGCGCGCACGACCCACGTGGAGTTCCAGGTCTCCGGTAGCCTCTGGAACTGCTGATCTGCGGCCAACAAGGCAGAGTTCATCTCCGCCTATGTCTCCCTCCAGTCCCTCGACTTCTTGGCACTGACGGAAACATGGATCACCACAGACAACACTGCTACTCCTACTGCTCTCTCTTCGTCTGCCCACGTGTTCTCGCACACCCCGAGAGCTTCTGGTCAGCGGGGTGGTGGCACCGGGATCCTCATCTCTCCCAAGTGGTCATTCTCTCTTTCTCCCCTTACCCATCTGTCTATCGCCTCCTTTGAATTCCATGCTGTCACAGTTACCAGCCCTTTCAAGCTTAACATCCTTATCATTTATCGCCCTCCAGGTTCCCTCGGAGAGTTCATCAATGAGCTTGATGCCTTGATAAGCTCCTTTCCTGAGGACGGCTCACCTCTCACAGTTCTGGGCGACTTTAACCTCCCCACGCCTACCTTTGACTCATTCCTCTCTGCCTCCTTCTTTCCACTCCTCTCCTCTTTTGACCTCACCCTCTCACCTTCCCCCCTACTCACAAGGCAGGAAATACGCTCGACCTCATCTTTACTAGATGCTGTTCTTCCACTAACCTCGTTGCAACTCCCCTCCAAGTCTCCGACCACTACCTTGTATCCTTTTCCCTCTCGCTCTCATCCAACACTTCCCACACTGCCCCTACTCGGATGGTATCGCGCCGTCCCAACCTTCGCTCTCTCTCCCCCGCTACTCTCTCCTCTTCCATCCTATCATCTCTTCCCTCTGCTCAAACCTTCTCCAACCTATCTCCTGATTCTGCCTCCTCAACCCTCCTCTCCTCCCTTTCTGCATCCTTTGACTCTCTATGTCCCCTATCCTCCAGGCCGGCTCGGTCCTCCCCTCCCGCTCCGTGGCTCGACGACTCATTGCGAGCTCACAGAACAGGGCTCCGGGCAGCCGAGCGGAAATGGAGGAAAACTCGCCTCCCTGCGGACCTGACATCCTTTCACTCCCTCCTCTCTACATTTTCCTCTTCTCTCTCTGCTGCTAAAGCCACTTTCTACCACTCTAAATTCCAAGCATCTGCCTCTAACCCTAGGAAGCTCTTTGCAACCTTCTCCTCCCTCCTGAATCCTCCTCCCCCTCCCCCCTCCTCCCTCTCTGCAGATGACTTCGTCAACCATTTTGAAAAGAAGGTCGACGACATCCGATCCTCGTTGCTAAGTCAAACGACACCGCTGGTTCTGCTCACACTGCCCTACCCTGTGCTCTGACCTCTTTCTCCCCTCTCTCTCCAGATGAAATCTCGCGTCTTGTGACGGCCGGCCGCCCAACAACCTGCCCGCTTGACCCTATCCCCTCCTCTCTTCTCCAGACCATTTCCGGAGACCTTCTCCCTTACCTCACCTCGCTCATCAACTCATCCCTGACCGCTGGCTACGTCCCTTCCGTCTTCAAGAGAGCGAGAGTTGCACCCCTTCTGAAAAAACCTACACTCGATCCCTCCGATGTCAACAACTACAGACCAGTATCCCTTCTTTCTTTTCTCTCCAAAACTCTTGAACGTGCCGCCGTCCTTGGCCAGCTCTCCCGCTATCTCTCTCAGAATGACCTTCTTGATCCAAATCAGTCAGGTTTCAAGACTAGTCATTCAACTGAGACTGCTCTTCTCTGTATCACGGAGGCGCTCCGCACTGCTAAAGCTAACTCTCTCTCCTCTGCTCTCATCCTTCTAGACCTATCGGCTGCCTTCGATACTGTGAACCATCAGATCCTCCTCTCCACCCTCTCCGAGTTGGGCATCTCCGGCGCGGCCCACGCTTGGATTGCGTCCTACCTGACAGGTCGCTCCTACCAGGTGGCGTGGCGAGAATCCGTCTCCACACCACGTGCTCTCACCACTGGTGTCCCCCAGGGCTCTGTTCTAGGCCCTCTCCTATTCTCGCTATACACCAAGTCACTTGGCTCTGTCATAACCTCACATGGTCTCTCCTATCATTGCTATGCAGACGACACACAATTAATCTTCTCCTTTCCCCCTTCTGATGACCAGGTGGCGAATCGCATCTCTGCATGTCTGGCAGACATATCCGTGTGGATGACGGATCACCACCTCAAGCTGAACCTCGGCAAGACGGAGCTGCTCTTCCTCCCGGGAAGGACTGCCCGTTCCATGATCTCGCCATCACGGTTGACAACTCCATTGTGTCCTCCTCCCAGAGCGCTAAGAACCTTGGCGTGATCCTGGACAACACCCTGTCGTTCTCAACTAACATCAAGGCGGTGGCCCGTTCCTGTAGGTTCATGCTCTACAACATCCGCAGAGTACGACCCTGCCTCACACAGGAAGCGGCGCAGGTCCTAATCCAGGCACTTGTCATCTCCCGTCTGGATTACTGCAACTCGCTGTTGGCTGGGCTCCCTGCCTGTGCCATTAAACCCCTACAACTCATCCAGAACGCCGCAGCCCGTCTGGTGTTCAACCTTCCCAAGTTCTCTCACGTCACCCCGCTCCTCCGCTCCCTCCACTGGCTTCCAGTTGAAGCTCGCATCCGCTACAAGACCATGGTGCTTGCCTACGGAGCTGTGAGGGGAACGGCACCTCAGTACCTCCAGGCTCTGATCAGGCCCTACACCCAAACAAGGGCACTGCGTTCATCCACCTCTGGCCTGCTCGCCTCCCTACCACTGAGGAAGTACAGTTCCCGCTCAGCCCAGTCAAAACTGTTCGCTGCTCTGGCCCCCCAATGGTGGAACAAACTCCCTCACGACGCCAGGACAGCGGAGTCAATCACCACCTTCCGGAGACACCTGAAACCCCACCTCTTTAAGGAATACCTAGGATAGGATAAAGTAATCCCTCTCACCCCCCCTCCCCCTGAAAAGATTTAGATGCACTACTGTTCCACTGGAGGTCATAAGGTGAATGCACCAATTTGTAAGTCGCTCTGGATAAGAGCGTCTGCTAAATGACTTAAATGTAAATGTTAAATGTACTGGAAGAGACCTAACTCGACCACATACAGACAGTACAGCAGTTTGGACTATAACTAACCCGGTCTCCCAGACCAAAACATCTTTCATATCCTAGTATATGTGACAGTGTGCAGCTCCATACTACAGTCTGAGAGAGGGCTGCCTAGCTTGTCTCCCCGCCTAAAGAGCTCCGTTTCAGGCTAAAGGTGGCCCAGAGGTGGGGGCCCTTTCCTTAACATGTGTTGATGTATGGCTGGGCAGAGGTTAAGACGCACACACACACACACACACACACACACACACACTACCCTTGTCCTCACATACGACCCCTCTCTCTCTGCACACACACACTACACTTGATCACACATACACACACCGCCACTGTCCGAAATTGCAAAAAGACAAGCTTAGAAAAACACCTGCCCAATTAAAGGCTGGCGTATCCAATTTCAAACAAGCCAATGACCAGGAAGAGGTAAAAAAAACTGAGGCTGCCTGTTGCCTTTCAGCTCGGCGTAACCCCAGGGGCCATCCCAACCAATTGGCCTCACTAAACAGAACAGGATTGGCTTTATAGCATAGGATAAAACATTAGACAGGGATCTGCCAAGATGTAGAGGGCATTTTAAATACACACACACGCATATGAACACTTGCATACTTAACCACATACCCAGACTAACACACACACGTTCACACACACCACTGCCAGCTCAGACGGTGTGTTTTGAGGGTGTAAAATGAAAGTGGCATGAAAAATGACACAAGCCCTTGGGATTGGGGGTCAGACGGAGAGGTGGAGAAGGTAGAGAGGAGAGGCGAGAGGGAGAGACAAGGGGTCTGATTCATAGACCCTAGGAGGTTCCTAATTCCAGTTCATCCTTGGTATTGATGAGCCGATAGATACTCTTGGAGGGGGTCTCACTGTGACACCCCCAGCGCACACAACACATAGGCAACACCTACATGGCCACATACATACAAACACATTCCATACACACACACACGATAATATTGACATTTGTAGGCCCTGGTAGAAGATGAAGTTCTTACATAACCACATCTGAGACTTTGTCACTTGAAAAAGGGCAGCTAAAGAGAAACACTTGTATTACACATTTGACACATGTTACGGCCAAATCCTGACTTGATATTCCAGAGAGAGATTTTACACACAGGTTTGATTTGTGTATGTACATTTAGTGTACAAAACTTTAGGAACACCTTCCTAATATTGAGTTGCACCCCCTTTTGCCCTCAGAACAGCCTGAATTTGTCAGGGTATGGACTACAAGGTGTGGAAAGCGTTCCGCAGGGATGCTGGCCCATATTCACTCCAATGCGTCCCGCAGTAAAACCGGCACTTTTACTGAAACGTTGATTCATGTGTACTGTCCCTGTAAAAATAAAATAAACTCAAACTCAACTCAAGGACCTCAGAGTTACTCTGGACCATGATCTCTCTTTTGACAAACATATCAATAAAATCTTAAGGGCAGCTTTTTCCATCTTAGTAACATTGCAAAAATCTGAAGTATTTTGTCTAAAAATTATGCAGAAAAGTTCATCCATGCTTTTGTCACTTCTAGATTAGACTACTGCAATGCTCTACTCCGGCTACCCAGCTAAAGCACTAAATTAACTTCAGTTCGTGCTAATTACTTCTGATAGAATCTTGACTAGAACCAAAAGCATATTACTTCAGTGCTAGCCTGGCTTCCTGTTAAGGCTAGGGTTTTACTGCTAACCTATCAAGCATTACATGGGCTTGCTCCTACCTATCTCTTCGATTTGGTCCTGCCGTACATACAGTGGGGCAAACAAGTATTTAGTCAGCCACCAATTGTGCAAGTTCTCCCACTTAAAAATATGAGAGAGGCCTGTCATTTTCATCATAGGTACACTTCAACTATGACAGACAAAATGAGAAGAAAAAATCCAGAAAATCACATTGTAGGATTTTTAATGAATTTATTTGCAAATTATGGTGGAAAATAAGTATTTGGTCACCTACAAACAAGCAAGATTTCTGGCTCTCACAGACCTGTAACTTCTTCTTTAACCTGTTGCTTCTACTCGGGACGCTTGCGTCCCAACTAGAGCTCTGGAAATGCAAATGCGCTACGCTAAATGCTAATAGTATTAGTTAAAACGCAAAAGTTCATTAAAATACACATGCAGGGTATCGAATTAAAGCTACACTCGTTGTGAATCCAGGCAACAAGTCAGATTTTTAAAATGCTTTTCGGCGAAAGCATGAGAAGCTATTATCTGATAGCATGCAACACCCCAAAAGACCCACAGGGGACGTAAACAAAATAATTAGCATTTCGGCGTTACACAAACCGCACAATAAAATAGAAAACATTCATTACCTTTCACCATCTTCTTTGTTGGCACTCCTAGATGTGCCATAAACACTATTTGGGTCTTTATTTCGATTAAATCGGTCCATATAAAGCCTAGATATCGTTATATGTAGACTGTGATAAACGAAAAAAACATTGTTTCAAAACGTAACGTCATTTTTAAAATTCAAAAGTCGACGATAAACTTTCACAAAACACTTGAAATACGTTTGTAATGCAACTTTAGGTATTAGTAAACGTTAATAGCGATAAAATTCATCAGGAGGCGATGTAAAGATCATTAGCTGTCCGTCTGGAAAAATGTCCGGCTAGAAACTCAACGAAAATATCCGGTCCTAGACCGGAGGAGATACGGTGTCCTGCATGTGTTTGACCAAGAAAAAACTCGAAGGGAAATGACAAGACTCTAGACACCGTGTGGAAGCTGTAGGTACTGCAACCTCAGTCAATTAATTGTGGTTCACCTTTATCAATGGGTTCAAGTAGCGCATGGATATATTTTCCCATTTTCAGTGATCAGTTTTTCCTGTGCTTTTCGATGTAAATACCGTTCTGGTAAAGCCACAGCAGTGATTTAACCAGTTTTATAAACGTCTGAGTGTTTTCTATCCACACAGACTAAGCAAATGCATATACTATATTCCTGGCATGAGTAGCAGGGCGCTGAAATGTTGCGCGATTTTTAACAGAATGTTCAAAAAAGTAGAGGGTCGACTGAAGAGGTTAAGAGGCTCCTCTGTCCACCACTCGTTACCTGTATTAACCTGTTGCTTCTACCCTCTACTTTTTTGAACATTCTGTTAAAAATCGCGCAACATTTCAGCGCCCTGCTACTCATGCCAGGAATATAGTATATGCATTTGCTTAGTCTGTGTGGATAGAAAACACTCAGACGTTTATAAAACTGGTTAAATCACTGCTGTGGCTTTACCAGAACGGTATTTACATCGAAAAGCACAGGAAAAACTGATCACTGAAAATGGGAAAATATATCCATGCGCTACTTGAACCCATTGATAAAGGTGAACCACAATTAATTGACTGAGGTTGCAGTACCTACAGCTTCCACACGGTGTCTAGAGTCTTGTCATTTCCCTTCGAGTTTTTTCTTGGTCAAACACATGCAGGACACCGTATCTCCTCCGGTCTAGGACCGGATATTTTCGTTGAGTTTCTAGCCGGACATTTTTCCAGACGGACAGCTAATGATCTTTACATCGCCTCCTGATGAATTTTATCGCTATTAACGTTTACTAATACCTAAAGTTGCATTACAAACGTATTTCGAAGTGTTTTGTGAAAGTTTATCGTCGACTTTTTGAATTTAAAAAATGACGTTACGTTTTGAAACAATGTTTTTTTCGTTTATCACACAGTCTACATATAACGATATCTAGGCTTTATATGGACCGATTTAATCGAAATAAAGACCCAAATAGTGTTTATGGGACATCTAGGAGTGCCAACAAAGAAGATGGTGAAAGGTAATGAATGTTTTCTATTTTATTGTGCGGTTTGTGTAACGCCGAAATGCTAATTATTTTGTTTACGTCCCCTGTGGGTCTTTTGGGGTGTTACATGCTATCAGATAATAGCTTCTCATGCTTTCGCCGAAAAGCATTTTAAAAATCTGACTTGTTGCCTGGATTCACAACGAGTGTAGCTTTAATTCGATACCCTGCATGTGTATTTTAATGAACGTTTGAGTTTTAACTAATATTATTAGCATTTAGCGTAGCACATTTGCATTTCCAGAGCTCTAGTTGGGACGCAAGCGTCCCGAGTAGAGGGAAGAGGTTAATGGCACCTGTTTGAACTTGTTATCAGTATAAAAGACACCTGTCCACAACCTCAGTCACACTCCAAACTCCACTATGGCCAAGACCAAAGAGCTGTCAAAGGAAACCAGAAACAAAATTGTAGACCTGCACCAGGCTGGGAAGACTGAATCTGCAATAGGTAAGCAGCTTGGTTTGAAAAAATCAACTGTGGGAGGAATTATTAGGAAATGGAAGATATACAAGACCACTGATAATCTCCTTCGATCTGGGGCTCCACGCAAGATCTCACCCCGTGGGGTCAAAATGATCACAAGAACGGTGAGCAAAAATCCCAGAACCACACGGGGGGACCTAGTGAATGACCTGCAGAGAGCTGGGACCAAAGTAACAAAACCTACCATCAGTAACACACTACGCCGCCAGGGACTCAAATCCTGCAGTGCCAGACGTGTCCCCCTGCTTAAGCCAGTACATGTCCAGGCCTGTCTGAAGTTTGCTAGAGAGCATTTTGATGATCCAGAAGATGATTGGGAGAATGTCATATGGTCAGATTAAACCAAAATATAACTTTTTGGTAAAAACTCAACTCGTCGTTTTGGAGGACAAAGAATGCTGAGTTGCATCCAAAGAACACCATATCTACTGTGAAGCATGGGGGTGGAAACATCATGCTTTGGGGCTGTTTTTCTACAAAGGGACCAGGATGACTGATCCGTTTAAAGGAAAGAATGAATGGGGCCATGTATCGTGAGATTTTGAGTGAAAACCTCCTTCCATCAGCAAGGGCATTGAAGATGAAACGTGGCTGGGTCTTTCAGCATGACAATGATCCCAAACACACCGCCCGGGCAACGAAGGAGTGGCTTCGTAAGAAGCATTTCAAGGTCCTGGAGTGGCCTAGCCAGTCTCCAGATCTCAACCCCATAGAAAATCTTTGGAGGGAGTTGAAAGTCCGTGTTGCCCAGCAACAGCCCCAAAACATCACTGCTCTAGAGGAGATATGCATGGAGGAATGGGCCAAAATACCAGCAACAGTGTGTGAAAACCCTGTGAAGACTTACAGAAAACATTTGACCTCTGTCATTGCCAACAAAGGGTATATAACAAGTAAGTATTGAGTATATATATAAGTATATAAGTATTGAGAAACTTTTGTTATTGACCAAATACTTATTTTCCACCATAATTTGCAAATAAATTCATCAAAAAATCCTACAATGTGATTTTCTGGATTTTTTATCTCATTTTGTCTGTCATAGTTGAAGTATACCTATGATGAAAATTACAGGCCTCTGTCATCTTTTTAAGTGGGAGAACTTGCACAATTGTTGGCTGACTAAATACTTTTTTGCCCCACTGTACCTACACGTACGCTACGGTCACAAGATGCAGGCCTCTTTTTGTCCCTAGAATTTCTCAGGCAACAGCTGGAGGCAGGGTTTTCTCCTATAAAGCTATATTTCTATGGAATGGTCTGTATATCCATGTGAGAGATAGAGACTTGGTCTCGACCTTTAAGTCTTTACTGAAGACTCATCTCTTCAGTAGGTCCTATGATTGAGTGTAGTCTGGCCCAGGAGTGCGAAGGTGAACGGCAAGGCACTGGATTGATGAACCTGGCCCTGTCTCTGCCTGGCCACCGCTCAGAGCCTAGTTCCTCTCTAGGTTACTTCCTGGGTTCTTGCCTTTCTAGGGAGTTTTTCCTAGCCACCATGCTTCTACATCTGCATTGCTTGCTGTTTTGGATTTTTAGACTGGGTTCCAGTATAAGTACTTTGTGACATCTCCTGATGTAAAAAGGTTTTTATAAATACATTTGATTTGATGTCTCAAGGCTTAATAATCCCCTTCATCTAAGCTGATTTGAAGTCGATTTAGCAAGTGACATCAATAATGGATCAAGTCTTTCACTTGGATTCAGTCTGTCATGGAAAGATAATCATGTAAATAATGTTTTGTGCACTCATTGTATATCTCATGATAGGATTCAGTCTGTGTGATTGGCTGTTGATCATGCTCTTCTTCCTGTAACTCAGGGGGCTGTGAGCCAATCGCGGAGGCTGTTACGGACCTGGAGGAGCCGCCCCTGCAACAAGAGTCTGCCACCAAGTTCATCAAAAAGAAACAGCCGTCCAAGAAAGTCAAGTCCAAGACAGGTACGTCAAGGGATGGACACACACAAAGTCAGGACACATGGAAAGCTCATCCTTAGCTTGTGATTCACCCTCCTTTAGCTCATACTGTATATGACTGGTCTCATGTCTGCTGGGGCTGTTCTTATGCTGTGTTCAGATCGTGCTGATGCTGGTCTCATATAAGGCTCACACGGAGCTCAAGCTCTGTTTGATGTCTCTCTCGCTTTCCTCTCTTCCATCTGGTTCTACTCCTCCCTCCATTCCTCCCTCCCTGATTGGCTGTAATAGCTGGCGAATTGCAATTTTTCAGATATTTTATTTCCTGAATTAAAAACTGTAGTTAACTGAGGAGGAAAAGGATTTTTTTTTTTTTTCAACCTCAGAACAGGACGTTTTTTTCTGTTTAATTTCCAAACATAATTTGTCTTGACCCATTGTGTGTGTGTGTGTGTGTGTGTGTGTGTGTGTGTGTGTGTGTGTGTGTGTGTGTGTGTGTGTGTGTGTGTGTGTGTGTGTCTCAGATAAACAATCATAAGTCACAGACAGAAGGGAATTCCGCATTAAATTCCCATGTTGAGGAAATCTACTTAATTGAATAAATGAATGCAACAGACTGACAGCTCCTTCTGTAGCTGATGGATGTGAGAGGAGACTGCTGCACACACTGCTCTTTCTCCACTTAGACACTCCTGGTTTGAATTGAGCACAAATCCATGTTTGTCCTTTCTAAGATGAAGTTGGAGGGCTTTGAGGAGCACTAAACATGAGTGGTTAGAAGTGAGCAGATGTTGTGTCGGCAGTCCATGTGCCTTTTTGTGTGGTTAATCCACCCAGGCGTTGCCGCTAATGAGCTGAGCCCCACTGAGGAGGTGTGGGAGACACAGACGGGCGACGCTTGGGGATCGTTAAGAACACACCCGTACACACTACACACTCAGACACACACACACACTTCCTCTACATAAAGCCCACACACATAATTGAACAACATGTATTTTTTCAGACCTATAGATCAAATGGCCGCCACGTGCACACAAAAGGAATGCGGTGCAATTCCAAATCCATTCCGCAAGCCAATTAAAAGAACCAGACCAAAAACACAGAGGAAAAACAAACAAACAAAATACGTGCATTTCCCCTGTTAACCCTAATGAGAGAATACCACACAGACCACCACTCAACACAGTGAGGTAAGACTCTGTGAAGTGGTTACACCATGATTCAGAGTTGCATTGGGTAGCCAATGTGATGGCTTTTCATGTATATGACTTAAGCCTTCCGCATGCTTCGGTTCGGGACACGGCTAGGCGAACCGAACGAGTGTGCTTGCATTCTCCTTGAAAAGACCTTCGCTTGAAAAACGAGAAAAAAACGGCAATAGTACTATTTTGTGTATTTTGAGACCCGTAGACAGTATACACTTCCTCAAAATAGTCAGAATTATTCTAAAATAACTCAAGAAACCTGCCATTCATTTTGATATTTTTGTCGGAGATCTTAGTCGCACAATTTTACATCTAACTAAGATGTTTGGTGCAGTATTTCCCAAGTGAAAAAATGTGAATGAAAATTATTTGTCTCATTGAATGACAACAAACACTTCATTGAAGAATCCCTACTGTTCACCAATCACCAACATATTGGCGTAGACTTCGGCTTGCCTCGAGAGAAAAAATGTGTGTGCACGAACAGCCGAAACAATGACTTTTCCAAAGACCAAAACAAACAAAAACGGAACAAAATGTTCTGAACTGTATCGGATGAGAAGCATGCGGACGCCTTTTCAAAAAGAGCAGTGAGATGGATGCTACCCTTTCTAGAGTCATTTAGGGAGAGTGGCCCACTGAAGTGAGTGATGCCTGTTGTGGAGCAACCCATCTGGCCTCTATGGGGAATCAAATCAAACTTTATTTAGTGCATTTAAAATGGCGAAACACTTAATTTAAAAAATAAATTACAAAAGGGAAAGCAAACAGGAAGCCGTAAAGAGGATGAATAAAACACCATCAATAAAATCACTTATTAAAGGCCCGGCTAAAAGCTTGCCCTGTGTCAGCTGTTCCATAACTGATGGGCTTTAATAGGGAACGCCCCCCTGCCTTGGTTCTGCATCTAGGTACAAGCAAATAGGCTCCTTGGGAGCGGAGTGCCCTCACTGGGTTGTATGGAACAAGCATGCCTGTCAGATAACAGGGGGCAAGACCATGCAGTGCTTTAGAAGTTAAGAGTAAGATTTTAAAATCCGACCGATACTTTACAGGCAACCAGTGTATTGCAGATAAAACTGGAGTGATGTGTTTGTGCCTTCTTGTGTTGGTTAAAATGCGAGCTGCAGTGTTCTGTACAAGTTGTACGCTTTTAATAGTAGAGTCTGAGCAGCTGGAAAGGAGGGCATTACAATAGTCTAATCTATTAGACTAAGCAAATGCATGGACCAATTTTTCGTCATCTGGTTGAGATGAAGTGTCTAATTCTGGAAATGTTCCTGAGATGGAAGGATGTAGTTTTGGATATGCTTTTTATGTGGTTGTCAAAGGTTAGTCCGGGGTCAAAGGTAACACCAAGGTTTTTAACAACCATGTTTGGTGTGATGGGGCAACCATCAATGTTAAGAGTGAGGCCTGATACTTTATTTGTGAGTTTCTTGTGGCCCAGTAGCATGATTTCAGTCTTATCAGAGTTAAATACAAGACGTTTGTTTTTCAACCAACATCTGTGACGTAAGGCGGGCTGACTGTGATGTATCTTTTGGTTTAACTGATAAATACAACTGAGTGTCATCAGCATAGCAATGAATATGCATGTTGTGCTTACAGATGACATTCCCCAGGGCTAGCATGTGTAGTGAAAATAAAAGTGGACCAAGCACAGAACCTTGAGGAACGCCAAATCCAACCTTGGAACTTTACGATTATCACCCAGCTGAACAAATTGATACCGCTCGGAAAGGTATAAATTGGGCCTCCCGGGTGGCGCAGTGGTTAAGGGCGCTGTACTGCAGCGCCAGCTGTGCCATCAGAGTCCCTGGGTTCGCGCCCAGGCTCTGTCGTAACCGGCCGCGACCGGGAGGTCCGTGGGGCGACGCACAATTGGGGTTAGGGAGGGCTTGGTCGGTAGGGATGTCCTTGTCTCATCGCGCACCAGCGACTCCTGTGGCGGGCTGGGCGCAGTGTGCGTTAGCCAAGGTGGTCAGGTGCACGGTGTTTCCTCCTTCCTGGTGCGGCTGGCTTCCGGGTTGGATGCGCACTGTGTTAAGAAGCAGTGCGGCTTGGTTGGGTTGTGTATCGGAGGACGCATGACTTTCAACCTTCGTCTCTCCCGAGCCCGTACGGGAGTTGTAGCGATGAGAATTGGATACCACGAAATTGGGGAGAAAAAGGGGTCAAATTCAACAAACAAAAAAAGGAAAGGTATAAATTGTTAGCCAGCTAAGAATCTGTCCTCGTAGACCAACCAAGTCTTCTAACCTCTTAATGAGGATAGCATGATCAATAGTGCCAAAGGTGCCAGCACTTAAATCTAAGAGAAAGAGAATAAAGACATGACCACCGTCAGAGGACAGCAGTTGGTAATTTACTACTTTAAGGCACTAAAGTAAAACTGCAAAAAAATGTGGCAAAGAAATACATGCTTTGTCCTGAATACAAAGTGTTAAGTTTGGGGGAAATCCAACACAAAACATCACGGAGTACCACTCTTCATATTTTGAAGCATGGTGGTGGCTGCATCAATTGTATGCTTGTCATCGCCAAGGACTAGGGAGGTTTATTTTTTATGAAAATAAACAGAATAGAGCTAACCACAGGATTTTTTAGACATTTGGATTCATAGTGCTACTTGAATAGTGGATAGCCTACATGATGACTTGGTGACAGCCAAGTGTCTTTGAAAGTGTAATTGTCTTCGTGATGCTACCTGATTATTATCTCGCTCCCGTCTGAATTATCCTCCATCCTCTTCCTCCTCTTGTTTGAATCCCATCTTCTCCAAACAACCAGATCCCCATCCCATACCATGCTCCAAGGGTGGATGGGCTGCCTGGGGTTTACCACCGGCAATGGATATCTGTCCGTCTGAACGTTCCTGTGGGCTTTATAGCCCACCTGAGGGGCATCTCTCTCTCTCGGTCTCTGCCTCCCCTGTCCTCCCACTGTCAAACATCATAACAGAAAACTGAAATAATCCCTAATTATTTTTGTTTGTAATGGAAATCTTCAGAGGATGGAACTGTGTGGTTTGGACCTAGAGAGAGAAGGTGCTCTGTCCAGGCATGTCCCTCTTACAACCAAACCACCGCCCATTAGGGAGTGTGAGAGAGACGTGGAAAGAGAAGGACATCCAAACCAATTTACATATATGAACTCAGAGAGAATTTCCAGAATGGTGGGGGCACACAGGCGAAAAGCAGAAGGGGCTAAATGAACAGATCAATTTACACCTCTACCTCCCTCCTCCTTCACCGTAGATAAACCACACACACATTCTCCTACCTGTGGCAGACTTAAAGGTAATTAGGCTCCAACCAACCCCCATGTTAGGGTGCATCTGAGCCAGGAAGCACCTCTAGTACAGTTGAAAGGCTTCAAAAGGTGTCTTGGATAGAACTGTGTCGCTGCTCGCTCTCCTTCTCTTCTCTAGCGGCCTGGATGAAAGGGAGATGAAAGAGAGAGAGTGTGTCTCCTCTCTTCTTTCCTCCGAACCCCCCACGGCCCACTTGGGATCACAGGGACGCCACCTATACCACACACACACACAGGTTAGAGACAGAGAGGCATTGGGCCCCGTTCAATCAAAACTGCCAACAGAGTGTATGGTAGCTGAGACACAAATACATGAAAAGAGGAATGATGCTGACTGTGTTCCTGGAAGACTGGGTTCATTTCAATGATCAGTCCCGGTCTACAGTGACATGTCACCAACATGCCCTCCCAACTTTCACTGAAGCCGTACTTTATTAAACAGTGGATCACTGAAAGTCTCCCTCCCTCCCTCCCTCCATCATAGAGAGGAGGAGGAGGGCGGGGTGTTTATAAGGTCAGCTCCTCTGAGGGCACAGCCCAAACTCAATTACCCCCTCCGAGTCAGTCTCCGGTCAGCAGCCACACAATAGAGCTATTAGCCATTAGCATCATCCCATTCACATGGCCTCTACTGCTGCCTCAGACCTCACCATTCAATTACCTTACTGTCATCTACCAGCTACCGCAAGTACAGGGCCACGAGGTTTGTTCCATTAGCCCCATATTATTATCCTTTTGCTGACGTGTTACACTCCTATTACTCAGAAGTGATTGTTATTTGACACGTCTTCTACGACCAGACATTGACTGTTCTCCCCATACTACAGGCCCTGGAACAGTTTTCCTCATCCCCTCACTGTGTCTCCTGTGACCAGACATTGACTGTTCTCCTCATACTACAGGCCCTGGAACAGTTTTCCTCATCCCCTCACTGTGTCTCCTGTGACCAGACATTGACTGTTCTCCTCATACTACAGGCCCTGGAACAGTTTTCCTCATCCCCTCACTGTGTCTCCTGTGACCAGACATTGACTGTTCTCCTCATACTACAGGCCCTGGAACAGTTTTCCTCATCCCCTCACTGTGTCTCCTGTGACCAGACATTGACTGTTCTCCTCATACTACAGGCCCTGGAACAGTTTTCCTCATCCCCTCACTGTGTCTCCTGTGACCAGACATTGACTGTTCTCCTCATACTACAGGCCCTGGAACAGTTTTCCTCATCCCCTCACTGTGTCTCCTGTGACCAGACATTGACTGTTCTCCTCATACTACAGGCCCTGGAACAGTTTTCCTCATCCCCTCACTGTGTCTCCAAGGCTGTGACCAAAGTGTATGACCCATGGCTCAAGGCTCGGCATGGGGGGACCAAACGCTTGTGCAGGCAGCTTTCTGGAAGGGAGTGGGGGGGTGCGGCGTATTTGGAAGCGGGAATTTGGGTCTGTTTTATGCTTGTGTTTTTATTAATGGGGGCTGAGTAGGGAATAGAGAGGCCTTCGACGCCAGACCATCATGTCATACACATATAAACATACATACAAACACACCTTCCCATCTGTGAAGACTCTTAGCGATAAAGTGTGTGTTTTGTCCAAGTGTAAGTGTGTTTATGGTATGTGTGAGCATGTATAAACTCAGGAGCAGCATCGCCTGGGTAGTGGGGGCTCAGAGAGCGAGCCCAGGGGCTGCTGGAAGCATCCACGCTTTGGGATAGAAGAGGATACCAGCTTTCTTATGGTGTCTGACTGTTCCTGTCTCTGTCCGACTGTCTGTCTGCATGTCTGTGTCCACAACCACTAGATAGTGCTACAGATGTTACAATGTCCTCCGTCTGTCAGTATATTCGTCATCAGATGATGTTTGTGATGGTGCACTGTAGATGGTTGTACAGTCTTTACATTGTGTAAGCCTTTAACCATCTGTTTATGAAGTACAGGAGGATGTAACTAGTAGATCGTGTTCTGGGCAGCAGTGAGCTACTGCTACAGTAGATGTGTTAGCAACTCCATATCAATGCCGCCGCTTTCCATGTGTTTAACACAGCTTCGCGCTGTGGTATTTTTGAACTCTTGGCTGGGCCAGGCTCCATTGATTGGAAATAATGTGATGCCTGGTGTTGTAATGTTTCCCTAATGTTTCTGTCCTGCTTTATGTTATGTAATGGGTTATGTTTAGACCCACGCGGCTAATGCTAATGATGGAGTTGACGACAGTGCTCTAGACATGCGAGCAGTCAGGCAGGCCGGCTACCGGATTGGGTTGCGTTGATGTAGATGGTGAGAGATGTTGTCGGCATGCTGGGCGAATGTCAGGAGATTTTGTGGATGTTGGGAGACAACCGCAAGACTTCTGTGAGACTGCAGTGAAATGTAGAGTTTTTGAGACCATTGTGCGAACGGTGTGAGACTTTTGAGAAATTACATTGCAAATAGTGCAAAATGTTTCTACTAATGTAAGACTGGGGTGTTTTAGACCGTTGAGAGACTGCATTGAGAATGTTGTGTCTTTGTTCAAGATCTGTTGTGAGACCTGTTGTCATGAAAACGTTATCGATGCGCCTCGAACCATAGAGGGTGATGTCATCCCACTCGTCTCCCACCCACTAGATCTTCAAATCAAATTTTATTTGTCACATACACATGGTTAGCAGATGTTAATGCGAGTGTAGCGAAATGCTTGTGCTTATAGTTCTGACCGTGCAGTAATATCTAACAAGTAATCTAACAATTTCACAACAACTACCTGTAAAGGAATGAATAAGAATATCTACATATAAATATATGGATGAGCGATGGCCGAACGGCATAGGCAGGATGCCGTAGATGGTATAGAGTACAGTATATACATATGAGATGAGTAATGTGTATAAACTGTATATAAAGTGGCATTGTTTAAAGTGGCTAGTGATACATTTATTACATCCAATTATTTATTGTTAATGTGGTTAGAGATTTGAGTCAGTATGTTGGCAGCATCCACTCAATGTTAGTGATGGCTGTTAAACAGTCTGATGGGCCTTGAGATAGAAGCTGTTTTTCAGTCTCTCGGTCCCAGCTTTGATGCACCTGTACTGACCTCGCCTTCTGGATGATAACGGGGTGAACAGGCAGTGGCTCGGGTGGTTGTTGTCCTTGGTGATCTTTTTGGCTTTCCTGTGACATCGGGTGGTGTAGGTGTCCTGGAGTTTGTGAGTGTTTTCGGTGACAAGCCAAATTTCTTCAACCGACTCCATTCCTAACAAAATGGAGTCGTGGTCAGATTTTCCGAAAGGAGAGTGGGGGAGTGCTTTGTATGCGTTGCGGAAGTTAGAGTAACAATGATCCAGGGTTTTACCTGGGTCGCGCATTCGATATGCTGATAAAATATAGGGAGCCTTGTTTTCAGATTAGCCTTGTTAAAATCCCCAGCTACAATAAATGCAGCCTCAGGATATGTGGTTTAAGTTTACATAGAGTCCAATGAAGTTCTTTCAGGGCCGTCGATGTGTCTGCTTGGGGGGGGATATACCCAACTGTGATTATTATCGAACAGAATTCTTTATTATCTATCAGCCAATCAAGACACTGACTCTTACTTTTACTTCCTGTTCAATAGATATGCATAAAGTAAGATCTTAAGTTGATCCCCTTTTGCAGGATAACATTCTTGCAATGTAGGAAATGTAAAACATGTCGTGTATTTGAGGTTTATAAAGGCTTGTGAAGTTAGTCATTTTTACTTGGAAATTTCAGACTTGATTTTCCCTTACGAAAAATGTATCAACCCCCCCCCAAAAAGTCCATTAACTATAATCCACATAATATTTCACATTTCCTTTTGCTGCAGGATTATTTTCCTGATGTAGCAAACTGGCTCAAATTAAGATCCTACATCTGTAAATAGCCAACATAGCAAGAATTTAAGAGGCTGAATCGTAGGCTCTTACATTTTACCTAACAATCAACCAATCAAATCTCAGATTCCATCAGTTGCCCAATCACAGGCCCTTCTCTGGCCCTTGTCACACAGTTTTCTTTCAGCTGTTTTTCTTATTTGTCCTCTTTTTCTTTTTTTTTGTCAAAACATTCAGAGTTTAATCCCATGCTGTTCTCTACCCCTCTATCAGAGCAAATCGGCACATCTATTCCATTTTGTCCACACATCCCATTAAAATCCCATTAACTCCAGTATTCCCGGGAACTCAGAGAGAGAGCGGGGAGAGACCAGGAGCTGTGGTAACCATGATAACCATCAGCAGCCATTCCCTCAGAGGTGGAAACACAGATGTGACTCTTATTTCCCTGAATCCCGGTCAGCTAGCTAGCATGTGGGAAGGAGACAGTGTTTGTCCTGGAGTTTGCGTTGTAGCCGTAGGGAATCTCCTTGAATGAAGGAATGAATGAATGCGCTTCCTTTGGGAATGTTTGGTTCGGATGGAGGGTTTCCAGTCTGCGAAACACTTCCAGTGCCGGGCAGCATATACATTCAATAGGATCCCAAAGGTCATTAGGTTCAGCCATTCTGCTGAAGAATGTTGTACTGCTGTAACGGGTTGTGTTGAGGATGCCTGTTGTTAAAAGTGGGCCCAGTGTGAGTCTACACACTCGCATATGTGTGCAATATTTCTCTCTCTCTCTCTCACACACACACACACACACACACACACACACACACACACACATTCTGGGGTCCCATGTGCAGAGTATCCCTTTTCTAAATAAAACAAGTTTGCAGGGAAGTAGGCCCTAGACAGAGGCAGGGGCGGGAGTTTGCTCTGTAATAAAAGCTGCTATCGTTTGACAAGTTGTGCTTTTAACAGGAGACCTTTTAATTTTTGCGAGAAGGAAGCAATGAATTGTAAAGTATACTTTTCCAGAGCTGGGCCGTTAAGTGTGCCGTGTACACCACTGCTCACGGGAACGGCCCCGGCAATGGTTAACACATGTTATGTCTTTCTCCAGTCTCTTCAAGTTTCTCTCTCGCTCTCGCGCTCTCGCTCTCTCTCTCGCGCTCTCTCTCTCGTGCTCTGTCTCGCTCTCTCTGTGTAGTTTCTCTAGTTTCAGTCTTCCTTTATCTCTCTGTCAATGTCATTTCACCATTCATTCTAAATCTCTCTTCTCTAAAAGCCCCTTTCCATCTGACGTAACAACAACTGTGTGTGTGTGTGATGAGCAATGTCAGTCTGGCCATCCTGGTTTATAAGAGGAGACGTGTCAATTTGTATGGGGGGGGGGGGGGGGCAGAGAGCAGGTCAGGGGTGAGGGGTTAGGTGGTGGGTAATCGTCAGCTGTCACTTGCTATAAGACACATTCTCTGCAGACACACACACACACACACCCCGCTGGTCCAATATCCTCAACACCCCAACGAGCCCCCAAAGCCTCACCAGCAACCTCTGTATTGCCCTGGTGCCTTGGCCAAGGCCTATGTGTTGACATTGAGGTTTGTTTAGGACCAAAGGAGGAGGGAGGCAGGAGGAACAGGAGATAAGGGGTGAAGGGAGGGAACAGAAAGGAGTAGGAAGAAGTAAAGGAGGAAAAGAGTGATGGTCCAAAGCAGGCCAGTCCAGATGTGGAGAGTTTTACAGTACGACCCCATCGCCATGGGGACCCAATAAGGTCAAAGTTCATGGAGTAAAAAGCTCTATTGGGGAGTGTTCAAAATATCAGCCTGTTTGGACCGCTAACTCTTTCTCTGTCTCTCTATCTCTCTCATGCTCTTTCTCTGTCTCTCTATCTCTCTCATTCTCTTTCTCTGTCACTCTATCTCTCTCATGCTCTTTCTCTGTCTCTCTATCTCTCTCATGCTCTTTCTCTGTCACTCTATCTCTCTCATGCTCTTTCTCTGTCTCTCTATCTCTCTCATTCTCTTTCTCTGTCTCTCTATCTCTCTCATTCTCTTTCTCTGTCTCTCTCTGTCTGCTCTTTCTCTCAGTGCCCATTCCTTGCTTTCCCACTGCCTCCCTCGCACACTTCCCCACTTTCTCATCTTCCACAATTTCCCATGCACTTTACCTCCTTCTTCCCCCTTAGCTCCTCTCTCCCTCCCCTTCCTCTCTCTCCTCAGAGCTCTCCTTGTGTGTGATCACAGTGGACATGATTTGTTTCCTTCATTAGTCCTGTAGAGGCTGGGCTGTGCCCCATGGCAAATATTGAGCCATGGAAATGAGAGCCATTTCCAGGTACACACACACATACACACAGCACATAAACTCCGACCCAACACACATACAGACACACGTACACACGTGCCAAGCCAGAGCCGTGTGGATGGCAGGCCCTGTCGGCACATGACATTAATTGCATTAATTCATTAGACTTGATGAGCACCAACTGTGCAAACCAAAGAGGAAACCTAAGAGTGACACAGGGAGAACGTTGGGGAAACGCTGGCAGGAAAACACTGGGGAGGTTCCCATCTCTCTCTGTGGCCGGCTGCCATGGGCCAGTGTCTGGGACAGAGGGCTCTGTGAGAATCTGCAGGGTCACACACACGCACAGTGTCATGCATGTTCTTACCAAAGCTTCCTTGACCTGGCCCAGTCTCTTACTCTGAAACTGATGCCACACACAACTATTATACTTACCCACTTCAATGTGACCTTTGTAAGACACACACACACACACACACACACACACATTGGCTACTGACTCATGGGGATTTTGTGGTATGTACACAGACACACACACATATACTGAGATCAGGGTTGTTGTCTGTGCTGGTAGAGCTGGGTAAGGGTTGAGTGTAACGTAGTGTGTTATGTCCACTCTGTCCCCTCTACAATCACTTCCTGTGTGTTGAAGCCTGGCTGTCCTTTGTTCTGTCTAAATCCCTCTTCCTGCCCCTTCCTGATCCTGCCCACCCCACCCTACTGGAGGACAGGTCAGCACATCTGTGTGTGTGTGTGTCTGTGTGTGTGTGTGTGGGTGGGTGGGTGGGGGGGGGTTACGTGTGTCTCACACGGGCAAACACACCCAACACATGGACAATGTCAAGCTGATAAGTATGAGCTCTCTGAAAAACAGTCACTCTCTCTCTCACACCCATAAGAGACATGGTTACTCTCTGTTGAGTTAGGGAAACTTCCTCTGATAGAGGCCCTGTCTCTCTCTCTATACACATACACACACGCTGCTATTTTTTCCATAGTTTGTGGTGAGGGGAGTTATGTGCTGATGTTTATAGCAATGTGTGTCTGTCTGGGGTGTGTGTGTGTGTGTGTGTATGTGACACTGTCTCGTGGAATGGAAGGAGGTTTCTTGGAAGCACTGGGTCTGGGTTCCCTGTGGGTGGAGTAATATGGCTGTTTTGAGTGTTTGTGTGTGTCTGGGTGTGTGTGTCTTTACTTAACAAGGCAAGTCAGTTAAGAACAAATTCTTATTTACAATAACTGCCTAGGAACAGTGGGTTAACTGCCTTGTTCAGGGGCAGAACGACAAATTTTTACCTCGTCAGCTCGGGGATTCAATCTCGCAACCTTCCGGCTACTGGCCCAACGCTCTAACCACTAGGCTACCTGCTGTCTGTCTGTGCGTGGTAGTGTTTCTATAAACAAGTACACACACTTGTACACTTGCCTGTACACTTGCCTGTTCAATTCCCTCCCCCCCATTAGTACGTCTCACATCAGTGAGGTTTTATATACTGTCGTCACTCAACAGAGACCTCTATTAAAGCAGCCACCCAGTTCTAACCACTGGAATGCTATCTTGTGTTCTCTGCTGTCTGAACTAAGTCTGCTGTTCATGTCCATAGGTGTTATGCAAGTATATCAATACTGTGGATGTAGCCTACAGCACTGTTTCCCAACTCCGGTCCTCCAGTCCTCCAGTACCTCCGGTCCCTCAGTCCTCTAGTACCTCCGGTCCTCCAGGTCCCCCAGTCCTCCGGTCCCCCAGTCCTCCGGTCCTCCAGTACCTCCGGTCCCCCAGTCCTCCAGTCCCCCAATTCCCCCGGTATCCCAGTCCTCCAGGTCCTCCAGTCCTCCAGTCCTCCAGTACCTCCAGTCCTCCGGTCCCCCAGTCCTCCGGTCCCCCAGTCCTCCGGTTCCAGTCCTCCAGTACCTCCAGTCCCCCGGTCCTCCAGTACCTCCGGTCCCCCAGTCCTCAGTCCTCCAGTACCTCCAGTCCCCCAGTCCTCTGATCCTCCAGTCCTCCCGTACCTCCAGTCCCCCGGTACTCCCGTACCTCCAGTCCTAGTACTAGGGAGGGAGGGAGGACAGTACTAGGGAGGGAGGGAGGGAGGGAGGACAGTACTAGGGAGGGGGAGGGAGGGAGGACAGTCCTAGGGAGGGAGGGAGGGACGGAGGACAGTACTAGGGAGGGAGGGAGGACAGTACGAGGGAGGGAGGACAGTACGAGGGAGGGAGGACAGTACTAGGGAGGGAGGGAGGGACGGAGGACAGTACTAGGGAGGGAGGACAGTACTAGCGAGGAGGACAGTACTAGGGAGGGAGGGAGGACAGTACTAGGGAGGGAGGGAGGGAGGACAGTACTAGGGGGAGGGAGGGAGGACAGTACTAGGGAGGGAGGGAGGGAGGACAGTACTAGGGAGGGAGGGAGGGAGGGAGGACAGTCCTAGGGAGGAGGGAGGGAGGGAGGACAGTACTAGGGAGGGAGGGAGGGAGGACAGTACGAGGGAGGGAGGACAGTACAAGGGAGGGAGGACAGTACTAGGGAGGGAGGGAGGGACGGAGGACAGTACTAGGGAGGGAGGACAGTACTAGGGAGGGAGGGAGGAGGACAGTACTAGGGAGGAGGGAGGGAGGGAGGACAGTACTAGGGGGGAGGGAGGGAGGACAGTACTAGGGAGGGAGGGACGGAGGACAGTACTAGGGAGGGAGGGAGGACAGTACGAGGGAGGGGGAGGACAGTACGAGGGAGGGAGGACAGTCCTAGGGAGGGAGGGAGGGACGGAGGACAGTACTAGGGAGGAGGAGGACAGTACTAGCGAGGGAGGACAGTACTAGGGAGGGAGGGAGGACAGTACTAGGGAGGGAGGGAGGGAGGACAGTACTAGGGGGAGGGAGGGAGGGAGGACAGTACTAGGGAGGGAGGGAGGGAGGACAGTACTAGTGAGGGAGGAGGGAGGACAGTACTAGGGAGGAGGGAGGGAGGACAGTACTAGGGAGGGAGGGAGGACAGTCCTAGGGAGGGAGGGGGGGAGGGAGGACAGTACTAGGGAGGGAGGGAGGGAGGACAGTACGAGGGAGGGAGGACAGTACGAGGGAGGGAGGACAGTACTAGGGAGGGAGGGAGGGACGGAGGACAGTACTAGGGAGGGAGGACAGTACTAGGGAGGGAGGACAGTACTAGGGACGGAGGGAGGACAGTACTAGGGAGGGAGGGAGGGAGGACAGTACTAGGGAGGGAGGGAGGGAGGACAGTACTAGGGAGGGAGGGAGTGAGGACAGTACTAGGGAGGGAGTGAGGACAGTACTAGGGAGGGAGGGAGGGAGGACAGTACTAGGGAGGGAGGGAGGGAGGACAGTACTAGGGAGGGGGAGGACAGTACCAGGGAGGGAGGGTGGGAGGGAGGACAGTACGAGGGAGGGAGGGAGCGAGGACCGTACGAGGGAGGACAGTACTAGGGAGGGAGGGAGGGAGAGGACTGTACTAGGGAGGTAGGGAGGGAGGACAGTACTAGGGAGGGAGGGAGGACAGTACTAGGGAGGGAGGGAGGACAGTACTAGGGAGGGAGGGAGGACAGTACAGTACTAGGGAGGGAGGGAGGACAGTACTAGGGAGGGGGGGGGCGAGGACAGTACTAGGGAGGGAGGACAGTACTAGGGAGGAAGGAGGGAGGGAGGACAGTAATAGGGAGGGAGGGAAGGAGGGAGGGAGGACAGTACTAGGGAGGGAGGGAGGGAGGACAGTACTAGGGAGGGAGGGAGCGAGGACAGTACGAGGTGTGAGGGAGGACAGTGGGAGGGAGGGAGGACAGTGGGAGGGAGGGAGGGAGGACAGTACTAGGGAGGGAGGGAGGGAGGGAGGGAGGACAGTACTGGGGAGGGAGGGAGGACAGTACTAGGGAGGGAGGGAGGGAGGACAGTACTAGGGAGGGAGGGAGGGAGGACAGTCCTAGGGAGGGAGGGAGGGACGGAGGACAGTACTAGGGAGGGAGGGAGGGAGGACAGTACGAGGGAGGGAGGACAGTACGAGGGAGGGAGGACAGTACTAGGGAGGGAGGGAGGGACGGAGGACAGTACTAGGGAGGGAGGACAGTACTAGGGAGGGAGGGAGGACAGTACTAGGGAGGGAGGGAGGGAGGACAGTACTAGGGGGAGGGAGGGAGGACAGTACTAGGGAGGGAGGGAGGGAGGGAGGACAGTACTAGGGAGGGAGGCGGGACGGAGGACAGTACTAGGGAGGGAGGACAGTACTAGGGAGGGAGGGAGGACAGTACTAGGGAGGGAGGGAGGGAGGACAGTACTAGGGGGAGGGAGGGAGGACAGTACTAGGGAGGGAGGGAGGGAGGACAGTACTAGGGAGGGAGGGAGGGAGGACAGTACTAGGGAGGGAGAGAGGACAGTACTAGGGAGGGAGGGAGGACAGTACTAGGGAGGGAGGGAGGACAGTACTAGGGAGGGAGGGAGGACAGTACTAGGGAGGGGGGAGCGAGGACAGTACTAGGGAGGGAGGACAGTACTAGGGAGGGAAGGAGGGAGGGAGGACAGTATTAGGGAGGGAAGGAGGGAGGGAGGACAGTATTAGGGAGGGAGGGAAGGAGGGAGGGAGGACAGTACTAGGGAGGGAGGGAGGGAGGACAGTACTAGGGAGGGAGGGAGCGAGGACAGTACGAGGGTGTGAGGGAGGACAGTGGGAGGGAGGGAGGACAGTGGGAGGGAGGGAAGACAGTACTAGCGAGGGAGGGAGGACAGTACTAGGGAGGGAGGGAGGACATTACTAGGGAGGGAGGGGAGGACAGTACTAGGGAGGGAGGGAGCGAGGACAGTACGAGGGAGGAGCGAGGACAGTACGAGGGAGGGTGGGAGGACAGTACGAGGGAGGGAGGACAGTACGAGGGAGGGAGGGAGGACAGTACGAGGGAGGGAGGGAGGACAGTACTAGGGAGGGAGGGAGGACAGTACTAGGGAGGGAGGGAGGACAGTACTAGGGAAGGAGGGAGGACAGTACTAGGGAGGGAGGGTGGGAGGGAGTACAGTACGAGGGAGGGAGGGAGCGAGGACAGTACGAGGGAGGACAGTACTAGGGAGGGAGGGAGGACAGTACTAGGGAGGTAGGGAGGGAGGACAGTACTAGGGAGGGAGGGAGGACAGTACTAGGGAGGGAGGGAGGGAGGACTGGAGATAGGGAGGACAGTACTAGGGAGAAAGGACAGTACTAGGGAGGGAGGGAGGAGGACAGTTTTAGGGAGGGAGGGAGGGAGGACAGTACTAGGGAGGGAGGGAGGGAGGACAGTACTAGGGAGGGAGGGAGCGAGGACAGTACGAGGTGTGAGGGAGGACAGTGGGAGGGAGGGAGGACAGTGGGAGGGAGGGAAGACCGTACTAGTGAGGGAGGGAGGACAGTACTAGGGAGGGAGGGAGGGAGGACATTACTAGGGAGGGAGGGAGGACAGTACTAGGGAGGGAGGGAGCGAGGACAGTACGAGGGAGGGAGGGAGGGAGGGAGGACAGTACGAGGGAGGGAGGACAGTACGAGGGAGGGGAGGGAGGGAGGGAGGGAGGGAGGACAGTACTAGGGAGGGAGGGAGGACAGTACTAGGGAGGGAGGGAGGACAGTACAGTACTAGGGAGGGAAGGAGGACCGTACTAGGGAGGGGGGAGCGAGGACAGTACTAGGGAGGGAAGGAGGAGGCAGGACAGTATTAGGGAGGGAGGGAAGGAGGGAGGGAGGACAGTACTAGGGAGGGAGGGAGGGAGGGAGGGACAGTACTAGGGAGGGAGGGAGCGAGGACAGTACGAGGGTGTGAGGGAGGACAGTGGGAGGGAGGGAGGACAGTGGGAGGGAGGGAAGACAGTACTAGGGAGGGAGGGAGGACAGTACTAGGGAGGGAGGGAGGACATTACTAGGGAGGGAGGGAGGACAGTACTAGGGAGGGAGGGAGCGAGGACAGTACGAGGGAGGGAGCGAGGACAGTACAAGGGAGGAGGGAGGACAGTACGAGGGAGGGAGGACAGTACAAGGGAGGGAGGGAGGGAGGACAGTACTAGGGAGGGAGGGAGGACAGTACTAGGGAGGGAGGGAGGACAGTACTAGGGAAGGAGGGAGGACAGTACTAGGGAGGGAGGTTGGACGGTACTAGGGAGGGAGGACAGTTCCATTGGAGGGAGGACGGTACTATGGAGGGAGGACAGCTCTATGGTAGGATGGAGGACGGTACTAAGGGAGGATGACAGTTCTAGGGTGGGAGGGAGGACAGGTCGAGGGAGGGAGGGAGGGAGGACAGTACTAGGGTGGGAGGACGGTTTTAGGGAGGGAGGACAGTACTATGGTGGGAGGACAGTACTAAGGGAGGGAGGGAGGACGGTACTAAGGGAGGGAGGGAAGATGCTACTAGGGTGGGAGGGAGGACGGTACTAGGGTGGGAGGGAGGACAGTTGTAATGCAAAAAAAGAGACCAGTTGTCACTCACATAGGGACCTCTCTTACCTCAGAGGCTGTGTTTACACAGGCAGCTCAATTATTGGCAAAAGAGTTGATCTGATTGGTCAAAGGACCAATTTGTGAAAAAATATCAGAATTGGGCTGCCTGAATAAATGCAGCTAGAATACCACATTGAGATGTATGGGTCGTTCGGTTCGTGTGTGTTAGAGATATGAACTTGGTTTTCTGTTGGGGGGGGGGGGGTTGCGTGTCTGATAGTTCGTGTGTGTGTCTCCCGTCATCCACATGTAAAGTTGACCAGTGGCCTTTCCAGGCAGAGTGGACATTTGGTCCCCCAGAGCCTAGAGGCTGCTTCCTCCTCAAACTAGACCTGAGTGTCTGGCTGACTGACTGACCTCTTAGCTCTCTCTCTATCTCACCCTTCCCCTCTCTCTCTCAGCCATCTGTAGTGGGACGGTCTGAGGCAGCTTGACAGGGGAGAGGCCAGGGGGTTTCTGGAGGGTGCCCCAGGTCACTGTCCCCATGTCGGACATCTACCTGGAGATCAGTGGTTAGATGACTGGGAAGCCTATGGATGGTTAGGGGCGTTTGTGTGTGTAACCTCAGCACCATGCTATGGGCAGTGTGACAGTGAGTTGTAGCGACATCTGTTCCCCAGTAGAAGCCCAGTAGACCAGCGTTAGAGGCAGCCCTGTTGTGTGTGTGGATGTTACAGAGAGGGCTTACAGGGCAGTTTATACACCCTGAGCCAATCAGATCATCTTAAACCAACACAGCTAAAGCCCCACAGCTGCCATGGCAAACACAAACAGTCAAGTGCCCTTGACCTCAGTCACACGCACACACACATATACAGTTGAAGCTGGAAGTTTACATACAACTTAGCCAAATACATTTAAACTCAGTTTTTCACAATTCCTGACATTTAATCATAGTAAATATTCCCTGTTTTAGGTCATTTAGGATCACCACTTTATTTTAAGAATGTGAAATGTCAGAATAATAGTAGAGAGAATAATTTATTTCAGCTATTATTTCTTTCATCACATTCCCTGTGGGTCAGAAGTTTACATACACTCAATTAGTATTTGGGAGCATTGCCTTTAAATTGTTTAACTTGGGTCAAACATTTTGGATAGCCTTCCACAAGTTTCCCACAATAAGTTGGGTGAATTTTGGCCCATTCCTCCTGACAGAGCTGATGTAACAGTCAGGTTTGTAGGCCTCCTTGCTCACACATGCTTTTTCAGTTCTGCCCACAGATTTTCTATGGGATTGAGGTCAGGGCTTTGTGATGGCCACTCCAATACCTTGACTTAGTTGTCCTTAAGCCATTTTGCCACAACTTTGGAAGTATGCTTAGGGTCTTTGTCCATTTGGAAGACCCATTTGCGACCAAGCTTTAACTTCCTGACTGATGTCTTGAGATGTTGCTTCAATATATCCACATAATTTTCCTACCTCATGATGTCATCTATTTTGTGAAGTGCACCAGTCCCTCCTGCAGCAAAGCACCCCCACAACATGATGCTGCCACCCCTTGCTTCATGGTTGGGATGGTGTTCTTCGGCTTGCAAGCCTCCAGCTTTTTCCTCCAAACATAACGATGGTCAACATGGCCAAACACTTCTATTTTTGGTTCATTAGACCAGAGGATATTTCTCCAAAAAATACAATCTTTGTCCCCATGTGCAGTTGCAAACCGTAGTCTGACTTTTTTATGGCGGTTTTGGAATAGTGGCTTCATCCTTGCTGAGCAGCCTTTCAGGTTATGTCGAAATAGGACTCGTTTTACTGTGAATATTAGATACATTTGTACCTGTTTCCTTCAGCATCTTCACAAGGTCCTTTGCTGTTGTTCTGGGATTGATTTGCACTTTTGACACCAAAGTTATTTCTGTAGGAGACAGAACACGTCTCCTTCCTGAGCGGTATGACAGCTGCGTGGTCCCATGGTGTTTATACTTGCGTACTATTGTTTGTACAGATGAACGTGGTGCATTTGGAAATTGCTCCCAATGATGAACCAAACTTGTGGAGGTCTACAATTTTTTTTCTGAGCTCTTGGCTGATTTCTTTTGATTTTCCCATGATGTCAAGCAGAGAGGCACTGAGTTTGAAGGTAGGCCTTGAAATACATCCACAGGCACACCTCCAATTGACTCAAATTATGTCAATTAGCCTATCAGAAGCTTCTAAAGCCATGACATAATTTTGTGGAATTCTCCAAGCTGTTTAAAGGCACAGTCAACTTAGTATATATAAGCTTCTGACCCACTGAAATTGTGATACAGTGAATTATAAGTGAAATTATCTGTCTGTAAACAATTGTTGGAAAAATTACTTGTCATGCACAAAGTAGATGTCCTAACTGACTTGCCAAAACTATAGTTTAACAAGAAATTTGTGGAGTGGTTGAAAAACAAGTTTTAATGACTCCAACCTAAGTGTATGTAAACATCCGACTTCAACTGTACGTACACACACACACACACACGCCTCACTCCTACACTATGCTACTGCAACTCCCTGCAATGTGAAACGATGAAATCCAGACAAGTTTTGAAATAAAATATTCAGACTATACTTTTTTTGTTTGAAATTGTAATATTAATTTCCTCACTTCACTAACACGACTCACTGCACTGAATTACTGATATTTTCAAATATTTTAAGTAGACAATAAATCATGGATTACCTATTCCCTTATTTTGAAATATCTACTGCCTTTTTGGACAAAAATAAAAAAAATATTGGCCTTTAGTCCAGTGCCCCATAAACCCTGATCTAGGAACAGCTTTCCTAATCCCAATGCTAATGTCCAACACTAGAGGCTGAGGTGTAACAGATCTCAGGCCTGTCCTTAGGAGTGTCTGTTATTTAGTGAATAGGTCAGGGAGGGGTGTGAGGTGTTGACGGGTGGAGAGGCCACAGGAGAACTAATTCTGTTTATTTGTTGGTTTTTAACTGGAGAGGGAGACGTAAAGCTGTAAATCACACACACACACACACACACATATACATATACACACACACACACACACACACACACACACACACACACACACACACACACACAGGACGAGTTGAAGCATAAGAGAGGCAGGTTTCCACCAGCTCTCTGTGTGCACTGAGCCAAGTATAACATGTGCACAGCAGTCGACGGAGGGAGGGAGTGAAAAGGGGAGAAGAGAGAGAGAGAGAGGATGAGAGGGAATGAGGAAGACAAGATGAGTAAGGAAGAGCGAGGGACAAAGGGAGAGAGCATAACAGTTTGAGAGAGAGAGCGAGTGATGGTAACAGGAAGAGAGAGAAGGGGGGATCAAAAGAAGAAAAAATACGCAAATGAGTGAAAAGGGAAAAGAGCTGGAGAGTCCTCCTTGTCTGGATAATAAATTGTTCACGGTCTGTGGCATCTCAACATTTTATGTTCTCCCCGCTATAAAAAGTAATCAATTTGGTCTAAATCACCCCTTCCCTATCTGTCAGAAGGCAGGAGGAGGAGGGCTCTCTTACAACCCAGAAAAGATGGAACAAGGGAAAAAAATGAGTGAAATACACAAGAAGGAAATTAGAATGATGTGTTCAAATCTGGTCATGATCACAACAAACCAGCGTACACACAGCCAACAAACCAGCATACACACAGCCAACAAACCAGCATACACACAGCCAACAAACCAGCATACACACAGCCAACAAACCAGCATACACACAGCCAACAAACCAGCATACACACAGCCAACAAACCAGCATACACACAGCCAACAAACCAGCGTACACACAGCCAACAAACCAGCATACACACAGCCAACAAACCAGCATACACACAGCCAACAAACCAGCGTACACACAGCCAACAAACCAGCATACACACAGCCAACAAACCAGCATACACACAGCCAACAAACCAGCATACACACAGCCAACAAACCAGCGTGCACACAGCCAACAAACCAGCGTACACACAGCCAACAAACCAGCGTACACACAGCCAACAAACCAGCATACACACAGCCAACAAACCAGCATACACACAGCCAACAAACCAGCGTACACACAGCCAACAAACCAGCGTACACACAGCCAACAAACCAGCGTACACACAGCCAACAAACCAGCGTACACACAGCCAACAAACCAGCGTACAGACAGCCAACAAACCAGCGTACACACAGCCAACAAACCAGCGTGCACACAGCCAACAAACCAGCGTGCACACAGCCAACAAACCAGCGTACACACAGCCAACAAACCAGCGTACACACAGCCAACAAACCAGCATACACACAGCCAACAAACCAGCATACACACAGCCAACAAACCAGCATACACACAGCCAACAAACCAGCGTACACACAGCCAACAAAGCAGCGTACACACAGCCAACAAACCAGCGTACACACAGCCAACAAACCAGCGTACACACAGCCAACAAACCAGCATACACACAGCCAACAAACCAGCGTACACACAGCCAACAAACCAGCATACACACAGCCAAACTGACGTTGCGGAAACATTGTGTGCCAAGCTGGAGAGAACCCAGCGTGGTTATTTGATATGCCTTCTATATCAGTGGTAGTGGATCCTTAACCCAATAGGAGTTATTTATGGAGCGGAACATGCAGGATACTGCTGTGGTTCAGGAGAACATGATGTGGTGGTATTTTCCTATCGTGAATCAAGCTTTGTCTCAAAATCCTGTGTTTGGATCTTGCCGTGACCTTCCCAAATCCAATTTTTCTTATCCCATTGTCAGTTCTCACCATTGCCAGTAGATTATTGGTCTAGATTTAAACCAAAGGGCTTTGATTGGTCGATTGGTTTCAAAGATGTTGGTGCAGGCAGCCCTAGTTATCCATTCTTCCCTAACCTAGTAACAAGAGCTAGGAGAAACGCCTGCAATGATGCCCAGAACCAGGACTATTGGATCAGCTGTGCCCATATACACTATCTCCCCCTAGTAACCGCACACACATGGTAAGCCTCACTGCCAATCAGACACTCAACCCCTAGCTCTGCGAAACTATTCTATTAGTTACTGTTTGTCGTTATATGAAGGCCGTGGTGTACTGGGAAGACACAGGGATAGGAAATTGGCTGTGTGTCACTCAGGGCCTCTAGGCTTTGGGCTATAGGATGACTGTTGGCGTTAGAAGCTCATAAAGTGGGTCTCTGCTGGGTTGGGCTGTACTCTACTTTACTGGACTGTACAATGCTCTACTGTACTGTAGTGTGCTCTACTCTATTCTACTGTGTGCCAAGGTGCTGACATACAATAGTGACAACTTCCCACTTTGCTCCCCCTCCAGCTATCCCTGCAGGTCATGTTAGGTTGGGAGGGGGGGCTTTCAGGGGCTTGTTGGCTGTTTAGGGATGTAACCAAGGGCAGCCGTAGTGGACGAGATAATGTCTCTGGCCCCTAAATAATGTATTGAACTCCCTCCTACTGTGTTGTTTTTAATTAGTGCTAAAGCAGGTAAGTTGGCTTCTCTCGCTCTCTCTCCCACTGTCTCTATCTGTGTGTGTGATTTATTTATGCTCTCCTGCTTGTGTTGCTAGTGGTAACATAATGTGTGTGTAGAAGCGCGTGGCAAGTTTCCCACCCTGGCAGCCAGCAACCCTACTGTGACCAGCTCATAGCCCCAAACACTGCAGACACACACCCTGCAGACACACACCTTGCAGACACACACCCTGCAGACACACACCCTGCAGACACACACCCTGCAGACACACACCCTGCAGACACACACCTTGCAGACACACACCCTGCAGACACACACCCTGCAGACACACACCCTGCAGACACACACCCTGCAGACACACACCCTGCAGACACACACCCTGCAGACACACACCTTGCAGACACACACCCTGCAGACACACACCCTGCAGACACACACCCTGCAGACACACTGATTAAAGTAGTTTGGGGTTGTTTGGGGTTCTGTGTGTGTGTTTTGAGTTTGGTGTGTGCGCATGTAGTTGACTATAAGTTCTGCAATATTGCTCTCATCATTGGTGTGAAAGGGTTTCACACGGCAGACCGTTATTCAACTGTTAGTGGAAGTGCTCCCCCCCTTACTCACTCTCCTCTACCCTCCTCTTTCCTCTACACTCTCTACCCTTCACTCTCATGCTCTGTAACCAATGCACAACCACTCTCTCCATTCTCCAAACTCACTCTTTCTCCTCAGACTCTTGACTTTCTCCTCTGCTGTGTTGTTGTTAGCTGCTGCTATAGATCTTTTCTCCTGGTAATGGGATCTCTTCCCTGGAGGTGAGAGGGTGGGACCTATCGTTCTTTAGCAGCACCGTTGATTTGTCACCACAATCTAATTAATAACTTAATGAATCCCAGGCCTTCGCACTGTATATGTTAGAGGGGGAGGGAGGGAGGGGCTCTGTGAGAAAGAGAGAATGAAGGCTCATGTATAGAAACTGATAGAGGAACTAAGAGAAAGCAAAGTGTAGACTGATTAATTAAGGAATGTCATCTTGTACTCTTAACCTCTCTGGGATATGTGGGACTCTAGCATCCCACCTGGCCAAAAGCCAGTGAAAATGCAGAGCGCCAAATTCAAATAAATTACTATAAAAATCAAACTTACATGAAATCACACATGTAAGATACCAAATTAAAGCTACACTTGATGTGAATCCAGCCAACATGTCAGATTTCAAAAAGAGGCTATTATCGGAGGATAGCACCTCTGTAAACAAAGAGAGAAAGTATATTTCAACCCTGCAGGCTCGACACAAAACACAGAAATACAAATATAAATCATGCCTTAACTTTGACAAGCTTCTTTTGTTGTCACTCCCACATGTCCCATAAACATCACAAATGGTCCTTTTGTTCGATTAATTCCGTCGATATATATCCAAAATGTCCATTTATTTGGCGCGTTTGATCCAGAAAAACACCGGTTCCAACTTGCGCAACGTGACTACAAAATATCTCAAAAGTTACCTGTAAACTTTGCCAAAACATTTCAAACTACTTTTGTAATACAACTTTGGGTATTTTTTAATGTAAATAATCGATAAAATTGAAGACGGGATGATCTGTTTTTAATACAGGAGGAAAACAAACTGTAGCTAGCTTTCTGGTCACACGCCTCTATCTAACAGTACACTTGAAGTGACCCTCGTTTTGAACAGGGCTACTTCTTCATTACACAAAGGAAAAACCTCCAATTTCTAAAGACTGGTGACATCCAGTGGAAGCGGTAGGAACTGCAAGAAGGTCCCCTAGAAATCTGGATTCCCAATGAAAACCCATTGAAAAGAGAGTGACCTAAAAAAAAATCTGAATTCAAACAGTTTTAGAAACTTCAGAGTGTTTTATATCCAAATCTACTAATAATATGCATATATTATCTTCTGGGGATGAGTAGCAGGCAGTTGAATTTGGGCATGCATTTCATCCGGATGTGAAAATACTGCCCCCTGTCACCAAGAAGTTAACATTGAAACCTTAAAACGGGTAGAGGGAGTGAGTGATATTGAGAGATGGAAGCATAGATGGACAGAAAGACAGAATGTGAAGAGACAGTGAGAAGAGTGAGGCATAAAAAGAGAGGGAGAGCAACCCACATAGTGTGACAGACAGACAGACAGACCCCTCCCTCCCTCAATCCGACCCCTCCCTCCCTCAATCCCTCCCCTCCCTCAACCCCCCCCCCTCAACCCCCCCCTCCCTCAATCCTGCTCTCTTCAGACAGTGAGCTCCTATGACAGGTGTCAGTGGATAAATTAAAGACCTCTACTGTAGAATGAGCTCATCCAACCTGCCTTCCTACTCCCCCCAAGTCTGTATAGAGTCAGACCCATAAATAACCTTAATAACCTCCCCCCAACACACTCTCACACAGTGCTGGAAAAGTACAGAATTGTCATACTTTAATAAAAGTAAAGATACCTTAATAGAAAATAAATCAAATGGAAGACACCCAGTAAAATACTACTTGAGTAAAAGTCTACAATTATTTGGTTTTAAATAGACTTAAGTATCAAAAGTCAATGGAATTTATAGATAGCCAGGGGCACACTCCATTACTCTGACATCATTTACAAACAAAGCATTTGTGTTTAGTGAGTCCGCCAGATCAGAGGCAGGAGGATGACCAGGGATGTTCTCTTGATAAGTGTGTGAATTGGACCATTTTCTTGTCCTGCTAAGCATTGCAAATGTAACGAGTACTTTTAAGTGTCAGGGAAAATGTATGGAGTAAAAAGTACATTCTTTTCTTTAGGAATGTAGTAAAGTAAAAGTTGTCAAAAATATAAATAGTAAAGTACAGATACACCAAAAATCTACTTAAGTAGTAATTTAAAGTAAGTTCTTTACACCATTGCTCTCTCTCTCTCTCTCTCTCTCTCTCTCTCTCTCTCTCTCACTCTCTCTCACTCTCTCACTCTCACTCTCTCACTCTCTCTCTCACACTCACACACACACACACACACACACACACACACACACCTGCTGAGATCAGAGACTAGGGAGGGTTGAGTGGGGGGAGGGTCGGCAGGGGAAGCTTCTGAGTGACAGCTGATAAGAGGCCCTCTGGCGGCCCCACAGTGAGATCATAATGGCTAGGTTTAGGGAAGAGAGGTAAAGTGGTACTGTGTTATGTTATTTATATCCAAAGACAGTCATTAGTAAACACAAACCAGTAAAAAAGGAGCACCAAGTATTTTCATTAAATGAAAAACTCACCCAAAACCACTAATTCCTTTCATTTACAGTGTTAAATAACAGTAATATGTGAGAACAATATTTTTTGTGATCAAATGTTTGATTTTGGAGTTTATAATAGTGTTTGAGCATTGCATACGAAATCCACAATGCAATGCTCTCTCTATGGGCTGGATGGCTAGCTAGCAAATGTAGTTACATACATTCTGATATTGTCTTCGGTATTATTGTAACATAGCCAGTTAGTGCAGTTTGTTTAGGCAATTTTACAGCTAGAATTTAGGAATCTACAGTCTCACCATGTTAAATCTGTAGATCGATGTGTCTAACATTTTGCAACAGCAGATACTTTTGAGTAGATTGGAAACGTTGCACATGCTACGGCAGTGGGGCTCGCGGTGCATTCTGGACAATTCTGGGAAAGGGAACAATATCCTTCAAGGAGTGAATAGGAGTCTATTTTGCGCTAGCTTAAAGACCGAACAGAATGAATTTTGTCATCAAGAAGTAGAACATTACAAATATTTTCCAATATTTGAGATAATTAACTATAGCTTTTGAATTGTGACATTACGTACTTTTGAGGAAAATAGGCATGTTTCTCGACATACAGTATAAACAGACTTTGAGAAGGGACTGCGTGATGATTAGCTTAGCAACCGTGTGATGCAGCATGACAATGTAAACGCGATTGGTCGACAGTCAAATGTTCCTTCATTCATTGGATTCCTATCTCCTTTCTATAATATCTCTGGCAATGGCACCATGCAATGCACCCTGGACTAAAGAGGCAGACCTTCCGTTAAATTACACATTTCTCGAGGTAGGAATATATATATATATATATATATATATATATATATATATATATATAAAAGATCATTGGCTCATTCGAGAGAAGACATCACATCATGTATGAAAGACGTTTTTTGCGTTATAAAAGTGGTATTTTTATTAACGTCTAGTGTAGTGAAAGTCTTTATCAAGGTGCTACATCATACCGGCCAGATTTCTGCCTGCTTGAACCCCATTAACACAGATATACATGAAATGACCCAGGGAATCAATAGAACATCACTCAGAGATGTTAGACACATCGATCTACAGATTTAACATGGTGAGACTGTGAGCACTAAAACAATATAACATTCAAATTGGCTGACCCTTTCCTTTAAGTATAACCTGGTCCTCTCTTCCAAACATTATTGCATTGTGTTTCACAAATATTAGAATTAAATACCAATCTCATCGTGAATTATGCGCAACCCAAACCCAAATGCCCTGCAGTTAAACCTTAACTACTAGTATTCGCTATGGTATTAGCTATAATAGCTGTGTCAGCAGTATTAATACCAGCAGTAGTTTCTCTACACTCGTAACAGGAATCTGGAGTCAGTTAACCTAGTGTCTCCACTCTCTCGGGTACACCTTAGACCACTGTTCCCACCCACACTGTGTGTGTGTGCGCTAGCGTGTGAATATTGTGTGTGTGTCTGCACTCATACTCTCTCCCCCCTGAGGCTACCGTATAGGTAGCCTGTTCAGTTTGCGGAGGAACCCCCACAGTGAAACGGATGAAGATCAGGTACATTAACCCCAGAGCCATAACAGTCACTGAACATTCGTCTGCCTCATCCATTCTGCTATTCTGACAGAGGGATTGGTGGGAAAGGTACAACACTGGTCAAATGAATGCAACGATGGTGAACACACCATCCGAAACACACAGAAGCACACGTGCACAAGCAGACTCATGTATTCACAGACACAGAAACACACACACGCACACACACATACACACAATGTTGACTTAGCCTTTTCATGGAACTCTCCAAAAATATGCGCCAATCCACCGCAGCCAGAATCACACGCACACACGTATGCATGCACAACACACACACACCTACACACGTATGCATGCACAACACACACACACCTACACACGTATGCATGCACAACACACACACACCTACACACGTATGCATGCACAACACACACACACCTACACATGTATGCATGCACACATACAGGTATGCATGCACAACACACACACACCTACACATGTATGTATGCACAACACACACACACCTACACACGTATGCATGCACAACACACACACACCTATACATGTATGTATGCACAACACACACACACCTACACACGTATGCATGCACAACACACACACACCTACACATGTATGTATGCATGCACAACACACACACACCTACACATGTATGTATGCATGCACAACACACAGTCTTGTTTCACAAACCTTGTGGGGACACAATTTATCCCCTTCAAAATCCTATTTTCCTTAACCTTAACCCTAAATGTAGCCTTAACTCCAAAACTTAACCTTTAACCCCTGACCCTAACACTAATTCTAAACCCCCTAGAAATAGCCCTTTTCCTTGTGGGGACCAGTAAAATGTCCCCAGTTTGTCAAATTGTTTTTAGTTTAATATTCTTTGAGTACTTCTGGTCCCCACAAGTATAGTTAAACATGTCCATATGCGCACACACACACACAAACACACACACACACACACACACACACACACACACACACACACACACACACACACGGAGACACGTGATAAGGAAATGTCCCTGTGGTTGTATCCAGAGGCAGAGGAAGCGTCTGAGTAGCAGAGCCCTTGTCTGGGACCTGGGTTACCTGGACTAACTATGGGCCCCTTTCTTTAGCTTGTGGTTTATAGGGGCCCTAATGTGGTTAACAGGGGCCCTTGTCTGTTTTTGCGGGCTGCTTGTCTGGGTTTGTAGAGCCACAGGTACTGTATGAGTGTTATGGTACTAGGAACAATGTCTGTGTGCAAATCTGTGAAGGAGAGAAGGCCCAGCCATTCCACACACATACACACACACACACAATGTTGACTTAGCCTTTTCATGGAACTCTCCAAAAATATGCGCCAATCCACCTCAGCCAGAATCACACGCACACACGTATGCATGCACAACACACACACACCTACACACGTATGCATGCACAACACACACACACCTACACTCGTATGCATGCACAACACACACACACCTACACATGTATGCATGCACAACACACACACACCTACACACGTATGCATGCACAACACACACACACCTACACATGTATGCATGCACACATACAGGTATGCATTCTCACACACACACACACACACACACACACACACACACACACACACACACACACACACACACACACACACACACACAGAAGCACTCATTGTTTGCTTTCGAGGGCTTTCCCCCCATTACCGTCAACCCTTCAAATGAGGACACGAGGAAACCCCACTGAACAATCTCAAGAGCTTCCCTCTCCTAAACAATAACCCCCCACACACACACACACAGAAATCCGGCCCTTCCAAAACAATGCTAACAGTAAGCCCATAAATAAGCTCAACATTGACCTGTGGATAGGGTTACGTAAAAACAAACATGCCCAACGTTCTGGAACAGAACCAAAGGCAACGTCGTCAGGATTACCCAGGAATGTCCAACTTCCTCTGGGAAACTGGGGGTGAATGAAAGAATTCCAGAAAGTGAAGCAGGACTCCTGGTTTGACGTTGCTTTGTTTGAAAGTGTGGCAAGTCTGAGGTTAATGTGTGTCCATGAGAGTATGAGAGAGTGAGGCTGTGGTTTGCGTATGTGTATGCGTACTAATGTACATGTGTTTATGCATGCAGCTACATGTGTATGTACTTGCATACTAACATATGTGTCTGCATATGCATGCATGTATGTGTGTGTTTGTACATGAGTGTGCGAGGTGAGCGTGGGGTTATGGATGGGAGTGGGGAGTGTGTGGGGGGTTGGTTGGGTGCTAGGTAAATATTGAGTGTGTATTTACTGTGGAACAATGGGAACAAAGACGGCCCTGTGTCTGACAGAGAGAGAGAGAACATGTGAGCACTGCAGAGTGGGGATGCATAGAGGCTGTGAGGGTGTTTGATTGAGACAGTGTGTCTGTCTGTGCGTATGTGTCCATTAAAGCTGGAAGTGTTGTGAAGAGAGAGATGTGTGTATGTTATAAAGATGTTTATAACACACACACACACACACATACACCAAAGCCTAACACCATATGAATGAGTAAGACAAATGGAAAGGCTCATCCATGGAATAGTCATTTGAAACACTGGTCACATATGCACTGGAATTATGGGATCTTAAATCTCACTATGGGAATGGGAGAGAGTGGAATAAGACACACAAACACACAGCATGTCCAGCTGGTCGGGCGTCTTATCTGACATCTTCAGGATGTCACAGGCTGTAGCCCCCACCTGCTTCAAGGAGTCCACCATCTTCCCAGTGCCCAAGAAAAACAAGGTGACATGTTGAAATGACTATCGCCCCATCACACTCACCTCGGTCATCATGAAGTGCTTCGAGAGGCTAGTCATGGCCCACATTAAGGCCAGCATGCCAGGCACACTGGACCCACTCCAATTTGCCTCCAAACGATTCCACGGAACATGCCATTTGAATGCTATTCACATCTGGACAAGAGGAACACCTATTTGAGAATGCTGTTCAATGACTGAAGTTCAGCATTCAACACTATTGTTCCCTCGAAGCTCGGCACCAAGCTCAGAGCCCTGGGTCTGGACACCACCCTCTGCAACTGGATCCTGGACATCTGACAGGCAGACCACAAACTGTGAGGATTGGCAACAACACCACCTCCACACTGACTCTTAACACAGGGGCCCCCCAGGGGTGTGTTCTCAGCCCTTTGCTGTACTCTCTGTTCACCCACGACTGCGTGGTTTTGCACCGCACCATAAGTGAACTGGCATTGTGGTGCCAGGATAACAACCTATCCCTCAATGTCAGCAAAACAAATTACTTCAGGAAGCAGAGGAGGGAACATGCCCTGATCAACAGGACTGCAGTAGAGAGAGTCAGCAGTTTAAAATTCCTTGACGTCCACATCACCGAGGACTTGACATGGACCAACAACACCACCATTCTTGTCAAGAGAGCGCAGCAGCGTCTCTACTTCCTAAAGCGGCTGAAGAAATTTGGCATGCCATCCCAGGTCCTCTCAAAATACTACTGCTGCACCATCAAGAGTATCCTGACCGGTTGAATCACGGCCTGGTACAGGAATTGCACCGTCCACGGCTGCAAGGCCCTCCAGCGGGTGGTGAAGATGTTCCAGGACATCTAAACTTAACCTTCAGAATTTGACGTTTATGGACAAACGACGGATTCTGCAATGAGACTGTGAGAGCTTGTTGGCTACGGAGATTGGTCTGGGGAGAAGAAGTCTTGAGAGAGGACAAACTCTCTCTCACACACACACACACAGTGTTTCTTCACTCAGCTCCATGGAGGCATGGGAAGGATGAGTTCCTCCCGTCTGTAAGCACTGTGGGTCTGTAAGTCTCTCTCCCACGACCAACACTCCTACTTGAGGACCTGAGGGGGGTGTGTGTGTGTGTGTGTGTGTACATGCATGCGGTGTGGTGTGTGTATGTTGAGCTCACAAGAAGTTCTGGCCATATGTGTTCCAGATGAGCCCATCATGGCAGCGTAACCACGGAGACCACAGGAAAGATGGCTGAAGCAGCTCTAGAGTTGATCAAAGTGATCAGAAGCATCAAAGTGATCGAGTGATGAAATAACCTCCTCACCATCACTCTTTGCACCTAACCACAGATCTAGGATCAGATTTCCCAAGCCCTAACCTTAACCATTAGGGAGATGGAAAAACTCTTGTCAGTGGACAATGTCTACTACTGTACACTCCCCATCGTCTTCAGCATGTAGGCTATAGTACGACAGGGGTCGCTTTCAGAAATCAGAAATCTCCCATTTCAAAACATTTGACCTGTGTTTTATATTGTAAGTCAACCGCTTTCTTTGTTGTTGTTTGAATAGAGTGATATGGGCAACTATAGTCGTCTCCACACAAAATACATTAGTGCAACACATTCGGCAGATGATCATTTCATCGGATGACAACAGAAGTGCAACGCTATTTGGCTGGCAGACACGCGTAAGTAAATGAGCAGTCAGAGCACTCTCTGTTGATCATTTGGAGTGAAGCCCCGACACACACCGAGCAAAATGTGTCCTTTTCCATTCATCGTTTAGAGTAAAGCCCCGACACAAGCCGAGCAAAATGTGTCCTTTTCCATTCATCGTTTAGAGTGAAGCCCCGACACACGCCGAGCAAAATGTGTCCTTTTCCATTCATCGTTTAGAGTAAAGATCCGACACAAGCCGAGCAAAATGTGTCCTTTTCCATTCATCGTTTAGAGTGAAGCCCCGACACAAGCCGAGCAAAATGTGTCCTTTTCCATTCATCGTTTAGAGTGAAGCCCCGACACAAGCCGAGCAAAATGTGTCCTTAATCCATTCATCGTTTAGAGTGAAGCCCCGACACAAGCCGAGCTAAATGTGTCCTTTTCCATTCATCGTTTAGAGTGAAGCCCCGACACACGCCGAGCAAAATGTGTCCTTTCCATTCATCGCAGAGTAAAGCCCCGACACAAGCCGAGCAAAATGTGTCCTTTTCCATTCATCGTTTAGAGTGAAGCCCCGACACACGATGAAAAATGTGTCCTTTTCCATTCATCGTTTAGAGTGAAGCCCCGACACAAGCCGAGCAAAATGTGTCCTTTTCCATTCATCGTTTAGAGTGAAGCCCCGACACACGTCAGTGCAAAATGTGTCCTTTTCCATTCATCGTTTAGAGTGAAGCCCGACACAAGCCGAGCAAAATGTGTCCTTTTCCATTCATCGTTTAGAATGAAGCCCCGACACAAGCCGAGCAAAATGTGTCCTTTTCCATTCATCGTTTAGAGTGAAGCCCCGACACACGCCGAGCAATATGTGTCCTTTTCCATTCATCGTTTAGAGTGAAGCCCCGACACACGCCGAGCAAAATGTGTCCTTTTCCATTCATCGTTTAGAGTGAAGCCCCGACACACGCCGAGCAAAATGTGTCCTTTTCCATTCATCGTTTAGAGTAAAGCCCCGACACAAGCCGAGCAAAATGTGTCCTTTTCCATTCATCGTTTAGAGTGAAGCCCCGACACACGCCGAGCAAAATGTGTCCTTTTCCATTCATCGTTTAGAGTGAAGCCCCGACACACGCCGAGCAAAATGTGTCCTTTTCCATTCATCGTTTAGAGTGAAGCCCCGACACAAGCCGAGCAAAATGTGTCCTTTTCCATTCATCGTTTAGAGTAAAGCCCCAACACAAGCCGAGCAAAATGTGTCCTTTTCCATTCATCGTTTAGAGTGAAGCCCCGACACACGCCGAGCAAAATGTGTCCTTTTCCATTCATCGTTTAGAGTGAAGCCCCGACACAAGCCGAGCAAAATGTGTCCTTTTCCATTCATCGTTTAGAGTAAAGCCCCGACACAAGCCGAGCAAAATGTGTCCTTTTCCATTCATCGTTTAGAGTGAAGCCCCGACACACGCCGAGCAAAATGTGTCCTTTTCCATTCATCGTTTAGAGTGAAGCCCCGACACACGCCGAGCAAAATGTGTCCTTTTCCATTCATCGTTTAGAGTGAAGCCCCGACACACGCCGAGCAAAATGTGTCCTTTTCCATTCATCGTTTAGAGTGAAGCCCCGACACAAGCCGAGCAAAATGTGTCCTTTTCCATTCATCGTTTAGAGTGAAGCCCCGACACAAGCCGAGCAAAATGTGTAATAAGAAGCATTTTAGATTTGTTTACAAAATGTATCAAGACATTTCTTAGGCGTTTTATCTTTCCGTTTCTGCGTGACAAACACAAAGCCTGCGTTAACGCGACGCCTGATACAAACATGGGAATTGTAGTTTTGGATACTAGTCTACAGGTGGTCATGGGGTTCGTAGTCTTGGTAACATGGTTCATATTTATTATATTTTTCCCAACTGCAGTTGGGCCAATAGAATGTGCCGTGTTAAGGCGTCCTCATGCTTCCCAGACAAAACCGTTTGGAAGAGTTTGTGCATTACTGTATATTATGACCACATTTTTTTTTTTTTCGTTCGTTTTGGTCTTCAGTGAGTTTTTTTCCCCGGCTGTTCGGGCACACAACATTTTTCTATGTCCGTTCATTGGTGATTGGTCATTAGGGATTCTTCAATAAAGTCATTGTTGTCATTCAACAAGAGACAACTTATTTTCGTGCAAAAGTTTTCATTAAAGAAATATTGCACCAAACATCTTAGATGTAAATCGCGCAACTAAGATCTCCTCGGCAATAAAAGTCAAAATGATTTACAGATTTCTTGAGTTATATTATAAGGAAGTGTTAAATGACTATGGCATTTCAAAATGGACAAACAGTACTATTGCCTCCTTTTTTTATTGTATTTCAAGCAAAGGTCTTTTAAGGTTGTATGCAAGCACAGTTGTTTGGTTCGGCGCCAGCTGAACTGAACCATGCTGATGCCTTTTATTCCACTGAGTTGGGTATTTAAACGGGATATATGGTGTTTGTAGTTTTACACTGCTAGTAGGCCTGCTGCTGTACTTGACTGTCTTGTGTGTTCAGCTCCCATTTTACACACACACACACACACACACACACACCAGAGAGAGAGAAGTCTGAGATAAATGGTGTAATTAAACAGGTTAAAAGGCTCTGTGAGTGTTCATTTATTTTGCACCGTCTCTGTGTCTCACACACTCACTCTGTTTCTCTGTCATTCGTCATGGTCATGAAAGGGCTGTTTTACTGAGAGTGAATGGACACAGTGGGTAGACAGAGGGGAGAGAGATTTAGTGACAGAGAGCGATGTACTGTAGAGAAAGAGATGTAGTGACAGATGAGAGAGAGAGCTGTAGTGACAGATGAGAGAGCTGTAGTGACAGATGAGAGAGAGAGAGATGTAGTGACAGATGAGAGAGAGAGCTGTAGTGACAGATGAGAGAGATGTAGTGACAGATGAGAGAGAGAGAGATGTAGTGACAGATGAGAGAGATGTAGTGACAGATGAGAGAGATTTAGTGACAGAGAGCGATGTACTGTAGAGAAAGAGATGTAGTGACAGATGAGAGAGAGAGAGATGTAGTGACAGATGAGAGAGAGAGATGTAGTGACAGATGAGAGAGATGTAGTGACAGATGAGAGAGAGAGAGATGTAGTGACAGATGAGAGAGATGTAGCGACAGATGAGAGAGAGAGAGATGTAGTGACAGATGAGAGAGATGTAGTGACAGATGAGAGAGATGTAGTGACAGATGAGAGAGAGATGTAGTGACAGATGAGAGAGAGAGAGATGTAGTGACAGAGAGCGATGTACTGTAGAGAAAGAGATGTAGTGACAGATGAGAGAGAGAGAGATGTAGTGACAGATGAGAGAGATGTAGTGACAGAGAGCGATGTACTGTAGAGAAAGAGATGTAGTGACAGATGAGAGAGAGAGAGATGTAGTGACAGATGAGAGAGAGATGTAGTGACAGATGAGAGAGATGTAGTGACAGATGAGAGAGAGAGAGAGATGTAGTGACAGAGAGCGATGTACTGTAGAGAAAGAGATGTAGTGACAGATGAGAGAGATGTAGTGACAGATGAGAGAGATGTAGTGACAGATGAGAGAGATGTAGTGACAGATGAGAGAGAGAGCTGTAGTGACAGATGAGAGAGAGAGCGCTGTAGTGACAGATGAGAGAGAGATGTAGTGACAGATGAGAGAGAGAGAGATGTAGTGACAGATGAGAGCTGTAGTGACAGATGAGAGAGCTGTAGTGACAGATGAGAGAGAGAGAGATGTAGTGACAGATGAGAGAGAGAGAGAGATGTAGTGACAGATGAGAGAGAGAGATGTAGTGACAGATGAGAGAGAGATGTAGTGACAGATGAGAGAGAGAGCTGTAGTGACAGATGAGAGAGAGAGATGTAGTGACAGATGAGAGAGCTGTAGTGACAGATGAGAGAGATGTAGTGACAGATGAGAGAGATGTAGTGACAGATGAGAGAGCTGTAGTGACAGATGAGAGAGAGATGTAGTGACAGATGAGAGAGAGATGTAGTGACAGATGAGAGAGAGTAGTGACAGATGAGAGAGAGAGCTGTAGTGACAGATGAGAGAGCTGTAGTGACAGATGAGAGAGAGAGCTGTAGTGACAGATGAGAGAGAGAGTGACAGATGTAGTGACAGATGAGAGAGATGATGTGTGACAGATGAGTGACAGATGAGAGAGATGTAGTGACAGATGAGAGAGATGTAGTGACAGATGAGAGAGATGTAGTGACAGATGAGAGAGAGAGAGAGATGTAGTGACAGATGAGAGAGAGAGATGTAGTGACAGATGAGCGAGATGTAGTGACAGATGAGAGAGAGAGATGTAGTGACAGATGAGAGAGATGTAGTGACAGATGAGAGAGATGAGCAGATGAGCGAGAGATGTAGTGACAGATGAGAGAGAGAGATGTAGTGACAGATGAGAGAGAGATGTAGTGACAGATGAGAGAGATGTAGTGACAGATGAGAGAGAGAGATGTAGTGACAGATGAGAGATGTAGTGACAGATGAGCGAGAGATGTAGTGACAGATGAGAGAGAGATGTAGGTGACAGATGAGAGAGATGTAGTGACAGATGAGAGAGATGTAGTGACAGATGAGAGAGAGATGTAGTGACAGATGAGAGAGATGTAGTGACAGATGAGAGAGATGAGAGAGATGTAGTGACAGATGAGAGAGATGAGAGATGTAGTGACAGATGAGCGAGAGATGTAGTGACAGATGAGCGAGAGATGTAGTGACAGATGAGAGAGAGAGATGTACTGAGAGAAAGAGATGTAGTGTAGTGACAGATGAGAGAGAGAGCTGTAGTGACAGATGAGAGAGAGAGAGATGTAGTGACAGATGAGAGAGAGAGATGTAGTGACAGATGAGAGAGAGATGTAGTGACAGATGAGAGAGAGAGAGATGTAGTGACAGATGAGAGAGAGATGTAGTGACAGATGAGAGAGAGATGTAGTGACAGATGAGAGAGAGATGTAGTGACAGATGAGATGTAGTGACAGATGAGAGATGTAGTGACAGATGAGAGAGAGAGCTGTAGTGACAGATGACTGTAGTGACAGATGAGAGAGCTGTAGTGACAGATGAGAGAGCTGTAGTGACAGATGAGAGAGAGATGTAGTGAGAGATGAGAGAGATGAGAGCTGTAGTGACAGATGAGAGAGCTGTAGTGACAGATGAGAGAGAGATGTAGTGACAGATGAGAGAGAGATGTAGTGACAGATGAGAGAGAGCTGTAGTGACAGATGAGTAGTGACAGATGAGAGAGAGAGCTGAGTGACAGATGAGAGAGAGATGTAGTGTGACAGATGAGAGAGATGTAGTGACAGATGAGCGAGAGATGAGAGCAGATGAGATGAGAGATGTAGTGTGAGAGAGAGGGATGTAGTGAGAGTGATGTGACAGATGAGATGTAGTGACAGATGAGAGAGAGAGAGAGATGTAGTGACAGATGAGAGAGCGATGTAGTGACAGATGAGAGAGATGTAGTGACAGATGAGAGAGAGAGATGTAGTGACAGATGAGAGAGATGTAGTGACAGATGAGAGAGAGAGATGTAGTGACAGATGAGAGAGAGATGTAGTGACAGATGAGAGAGATGTAGTGACAGATGAGAGAGAGAGAGAGATGTAGTGACAGATGAGAGAGATGTAGTGACAGATGAGAGAGAGAGATGTAGTGACAGATGAGAGAGAGATGTAGTGACAGATGAGCGAGAGATGTAGTGACAGATGAGAGAGAGATGTAGTGACAGATGAGAGAGAGATGTAGTGACAGATGAGAGAGAGATGTAGTGACAGATGAGAGAGAGAGATGTAGTGACAGATGAGAGAGAGGTGTAGTGACAGATGAGCGAGAGATGTAGTGACAGATGAGAGAGAGATGTAGTGACAGATGAGAGAGAGATGTAGTGACAGATGAGTGTAGTGACAGATGAGAGAGATGTAGTGACAGATGAGCGAGAGATGTAGCGAGAGATGTAGTGACAGATGAGCGAGAGATGTAGCGAGAGATGTAGTGACAGATGAGAGAGATGTAGTGACAGATGAGAGAGAGATGTAGTGACAGATGAGAGAGATGTAGCGACAGATGAGAGAGAGAGAGATGTAGTGACAGATGAGAGAGATGTAGTGACAGATGAGAGAGATGTAGTGACAGATGAGAGAGATGTAGTGACAGATGAGAGAGAGAGAGATGTAGTGACAGAGAGCGATGTACTGTAGAGAAAGAGATGTAGTGACAGATGAGAGAGAGAGAGATGTAGTGACAGATGAGAGAGATGTAGTGACAGAGAGCGATGTACTGTAGAGAAAGAGATGTAGTGACAGATGAGAGAGAGAGAGATGTAGTGACAGATGAGAGAGAGATGTAGTGACAGATGAGAGAGATGTAGTGACAGATGAGAGAGAGAGAGATGTAGTGACAGAGAGCGATGTACTGTAGAGAAAGAGATGTAGTGACAGATGAGAGATGTAGTGACAGATGAGAGAGATGTAGTGACAGATGAGAGAGATGTAGTGACAGATGAGAGAGAGAGCTGTAGTGACAGATGAGAGAGAGAGCGCTGTAGTGACAGATGAGAGAGAGATGTAGTGACAGATGAGAGAGAGAGAGATGTAGTGACAGATGAGAGCTGTAGTGACAGATGAGAGAGCTGTAGTGACAGATGAGAGAGAGAGAGATGTAGTGACAGATGAGAGAGAGAGAGAGAGATGTAGTGACAGATGAGAGAGAGAGATGTAGTGACAGATGAGAGAGAGATGTAGTGACAGATGAGAGAGAGAGCTGTAGTGACAGATGAGAGAGAGAGATGTAGTGACAGATGAGAGAGCTGTAGTGACAGATGAGAGAGCTGTAGTGACAGATGAGAGAGCTGTAGTGACAGATGAGAGAGCTGTAGTGACAGATGAGAGAGAGATGTAGTGACAGATGAGAGAGAGATGTAGTGACAGATGAGAGAGCTGTAGTGACAGATGAGAGAGAGAGCTGTAGTGACAGATGAGAGAGAGAGCTGTAGTGACAGATGAGAGAGAGAGCTGTAGTGACAGATGAGAGAGAGCTGTAGTGACAGATGAGAGAGAGATGTAGTGACAGATGAGCGAGAGATGTGGTGTGAGTGAGTGACAGATGAGCGAGAGATGTAGTGTGAGAGAGAGGGATGTAGTGTGAGTGAGAGAGATATAGTGACAGATGAGAGAGATGTAGTGACAGATGAGAGAGATGTAGTGACAGATGAGAGAGAGAGAGAGAGATGTAGTGACAGATGAGAGAGATGTAGTGACAGATGAGAGAGAGAGATGTAGTGACAGATGAGAGAGATGTAGTGACAGATGAGAGAGATGTAGTGACAGATGAGCGAGAGATGTAGTGACAGATGAGAGAGAGAGATGTAGTGACAGATGAGAGAGAGAGATGTAGTGACAGATGAGAGAGAGATGATGTAGTGACAGATGAGAGAGAGATGTAGTGACAGATGAGAGAGAGATGTAGTGACAGATGAGCGAGAGATGTAGTGACAGATGAGAGAGAGATGTAGTGACAGATGAGAGATGAGAGAGAGATGTAGTGACAGATGAGCAGATGTAGTGACAGATGAGCGAGAGATGCAGCGAGAGATGTAGTGACAGATGAGCGAGAGATGTAGCGAGAGATGTAGTGACAGATGAGCGAGAGATGTAGTGACAGATGAGCGAGAGATGTAGTGACAGATGAGAGAGAGAGATGTACTGTAGAGAAAGAGATGTAGTGACAGATGAGAGAGATGTAGTGACAGATGAGAGAGAGAGCTGTAGTGACAGATGAGAGAGAGAGAGATGTAGTGACAGATGAGAGAGAGAGAGATGTAGTGACAGATGAGAGAGATGTAGTGACAGATGAGAGAGAGAGATGTAGTGACAGATGAGAGAGAGATGTAGTGACAGATGAGAGAGAGATGTAGTGACAGATGAGAGAGAGAGAGATGTAGTGACAGATGAGAGAGAGAGATGTAGTGACAGATGAGAGATGTAGTGACAGATGAGAGATGTAGTGACAGATGAGAGAGCTGTAGTGACAGATGAGAGAGAGATGTAGTGACAGATGAGAGAGAGAGCTGTAGTGAGAGAGAGAGAGAGATGTACTGTAGAGAAAGTGATGTAGTGACAGATGAGAGGGCTGTAGTGACTGATGAGAGAGCTGTAGTGACAGATGAGAGAGAGATGTAGTGACAGATGAGAGAGAGATGTAGTGACAGATGAGAGAGCTGTAGTGACAGATGAGAGAGAGAGCTGTAGTGACAGATGAGAGAGAGAGCTGTAGTGACAGATGAGAGAGAGCTGTAGTGACAGATGAGAGAGAGATGTAGTGACAGATGAGCGAGAGATGTGGTGTGAGAGCGAGAGATGTAGTGACAGATGAGCGAGAGATGTAGTGTGAGAGAGAGGGATGTAGTGTGAGTGAGAGAGATATAGTGACAGATGAGAGAGATGTAGTGACAGATGAGAGAGAGAGAGAGAGATGTAGTGACAGATGAGAGAGAGATGTAGTGACAGATGAGCGAGAGATGTAGTGACAGATGAGAGAGAGAGATGTAGTGACAGATGAGAGAGATGTAGTGACAGATGAGAGAGAGAGATGTAGTGACAGATGAGAGAGAGATGTAGTGACAGATGAGAGAGATGTAGTGACAGATGAGATGTAGTGACAGATGAGAGAGATGTAGTGACAGATGAGAGAGAGATGTAGTGACAGATGAGAGAGAGATGTAGTGACAGATGAGAGAGAGATGTAGTGACAGATGAGAGAGAGATGTAGTGACAGATGAGAGAGAGATGTAGTGACAGATGAGAGAGATGTAGTGACAGATGAGAGAGAGAGATGTAGTGACAGATGAGAGAGAGATGTAGTGACAGATGAGCGAGAGATGTAGTGACAGATGAGAGAGAGATGTAGTGACAGATGAGAGAGAGATGTAGTGACAGATGAGAGAGAGATGTAGTGACAGATGAGAGAGAGATGTAGTGACAGATGAGCGAGAGATGTAGTGACAGATGAGCGAGAGATGTAGCGAGAGATGTAGTGACAGATGAGCGAGAGATGTAGCGAGAGATGTAGTGACAGATGAGAGAGATGTAGTGACGGATGAGTGAGAAAGAGATGTAGTGACAGAGAGAGATGAGCAATGTCGTGAAAGAGATTTAGTGAGACATGAGATATAGTGAAAGAGAGATTTAGTGACAGAGATATATTGTCACGCCCGTCGTAAGGAGGAGACCAAGGCACAGAGTGGTAAGCGTACATTCTTAATTTATTAAACGAATGAACACTGTAACAAACTAACAAAATAACAGAATGAAACGTGAAGCTATACACATGAGTGCTAACAGGCAACTACACATAGACAAGAACCCACAAAACCAAAAGGGAAACCTAAATATGATCCCCAATCAGAGACTACGATAAACAGCTGCCTCTGATTGGGAACCATAATCAGGCCACCATAGACATACAAATGCCTAGACCTACACAACCCCTAGACATACAAAACACCTAGACATTACAAAAACTAGCATACCCACCCTAGTCACACCCTGACCTAACCAAAATAATAAAGAAAACAGAGATAACTACGGTCAGGGTGTGACATATGTAGTGAGAGAGAGATTTAGTGACAGAGAGAGAGATATGTGAGAGAGAGATTTAGTGAGAGAGAGATATGTAGTGAGAGATTTAGTGACAGAGAGAGATATGTAGTGAGAGAGCTATGTAGTGCGAGAGAGATATGTAGTGAGAGAGAGATATGTAAGTTAGAGAGAGATGTAGTGAGAGAGAGAGAGAGAGAGATGTAGTGAGAGAGATGAGAGATTTAGTGACAGAGAGAGAGATGTAGTGACAGAGAGAGAGAGATGTAGTGAGAGAGATGAGATATGTAGTGACAGAGAGAGAGATTTAGTGACAGAGAGAGAGATGTAGTGAGAGAGATGAGAGATGTAGTGAGAGATTTAGTGACCGAGAGAGAGAATGATATACTGAGAAGGTGTGTGTGTGTGTGTGTGTGTGTGTGTGTGTGTGTGTGTGTGTGTGTGTGTGTGTGTGCGCACGCATTTGTTGAGTGTTTGTGTGAGACTCGAAGCTTGCTGAAAACGTAACCACAACCCTGCGTGCAAAATGGGTAGGGGGGGGTTCTCTTCAAAAGAACCCTAAAACATACATATACATCTCTGTGTATGATATGAATACAGAAATACATTGGTCTTTTTCCTCTGTGGGAGTGTGTGTCGGGGGGAGTGGATCAGATCGCCCGTCGGTCTGTCACACACACATCTGCTGTGGGTCCCCTGTGAGACTGTGGCTCTAACCCCAACTATATGGCAGACTGTGCTTCTGCTGTTTCAGCCATTTTTATTTACTGAAAACTAGGAGAAATATGGGTGTTTTGGGGGAGAGGAGAAGGGCTATATGGGAGGGAGTCAAGAGGATAAGGGCTATGGGAGGGAGTCTAGAGGAGGAGGGCTATGGGAGGGAGTCGAGAGGAGAAGGGCTATGGGAGGGAGTCGAGAGGAGGAGGGCTATGGGAGGGAGTCGAGAGGAGGAGGGCTATGGGAGGGAGTCGAGAGGAGGAGGGCTATGGGAGGGAGTCGAGAGGAGAAGGGCTATGGGAGGGAGTCGAGAGGAGAAGGGCTATGGGAGGGAGTCGAGAGGAGAAGGGCTATGGGAGGGAGTCGAGAGGAGGAGGGCTATGGGAGGGAGTCGAGAGGAGGAGGGCTATGGGAGGGAGTCGAGAGGAGAAGGGCTATGGGAGTAGAGGTGGAGGAGGGCTATGGGAGGGAGTCGAGAGGAGAAGGGCTATGGGAGTGGAGGAGGAGGGCTATGGGAGTAGAGGTGGAGGAGGAGTGGTCATGAAGAGGGTAGGTATAGAGGAGGTGGTGGTTGAGGGTTGTCTATGATCTCTGATGGAGTGCTGCTGCTGTCTACAGGGTTATATTGAACAGTGTTATTTTCCTCCCAGACATTCCTAGAATATTCTGTCTGGTTCAACAGCCTGGGGTGAAGACACACTGGAGTGAGAAAAAACATAAGATGGATGGAGGGATGAATCGAGAAAATACTAATGAGAGGTGTGGAAGGTTAATTAATTTAGTGGAGAAATATGGAGGGGGGAAGAATGAGAAGGATATGGCGTGTGTCACAAATAGAGAGGAGGAAAGGGAAAAGGGGTGGATCGTGGCAAAAGTTTTGAGAATGACACAAATATACATTTTCACCAAGTCTGCTGCCTCAGTTTGTAGGATGGCAATTTGCATATACTCCAGAATGTTATGAAGAGTGATCAGATGAATTGTAATTAATTGCGAAGTCCCTCTTTGCCATGTAAATGAACTGAATCCCCCAAAAACATTTGCATTTCAGCCCTGCCACAAAAGGACCAGCTGACATCATGTCAGTAATTCTCTCGCTAACACAGGTGTGAGTGTTGACGAGGACAAGGTTGGAGATCACTCTGTCATGCTGATTGAGCTGATTAAGCTTCAAAAGGAGGGTGGTGCTTGGAATCATTGTTCTTCCTCTGTCAACCATGGTTACCTGCAAGGAAACACGCGCCGTCGTCATTGCTTTGCACAAATCAACCATTTATCGGATCAAGAACTTCAAGGAGAGCAGTTCAATTGTTGTGAAGAAGGCTTCAGGGTGCCTAAGAAAGTCCAGCAAGCGCCAGGACCATCTCCTAAAGTTGATTCAGCTGCGGGATCGGGGCACCACCAGTACAGAGCTTGCTCAGGAATGGCAGCAGGCAGGTGTGAGTGCATCTGCATGCACAGTGAGGCGAATACTTTTGGAGAATGGCCTGGTGTCAAGAAGGGCAGCAAAGAAGCCACTTCTCTCCAGGAAAAACATCAGGGACAGACTGATATTCTGCAAAAGGTACAGGGATTGGACTGCTGAGGACTGGGGTAAAGTCATTTTCTCTGATGAATCCCCTTTCCGATATTTTTGTGGCATCCGGGAAAAAGCTTGTCCGGAGAAGACAAGGTGAGCGCTACCATCAGTCCTGTGTCATGCCAACAGTAAAGCATCCTGAGGCCATTCATGTGTGGGGTTGCTTCTCAGCCAAGGGAGTGGGCTCACTCACAATTTTGCCTAAGAACACAGCCATGAATAAGGAATGGTACCAACACATCCTCCGAGAGCAACTTCTCCCAACCATCCAGGAACAGTTTGGTGATGAACAATGCCTTTTCCAGCATGATGGAGCTCCTTTCCACAATGCAAAAGTGATAACTAAATGGCTCGGGGAACAAAACATTGATATTTTGGGTCCATGGTCAGGAAACTCCCCAGACCTTAATCCCATTGAGAACTTGTGGTCAATCCTCAAGAGGCAGGTGGACAAACAAAAACCCACAAAATCTGACAAACACCAAGCATTGATTATGCAAGAATGGGCTGCCATCAGTCAGGATGTGGCCCAGAAGTTAATTGACAGCATGCCAGGGCGGATTGCAGAGGTCTTGAAAAAGAAGGGTCAACACTGCAAATATTGACTCTTTGCATCAACTTCATGTAATTGTCAATAAAAGCCTTTGACACTTATGAAATGCTTGTAATTATACTTCACTATTCCATAGTAACATCTGACAAAAATATCTAAAGACACTGAAGCTGAAAACTTTGTGGAAATTAATATTTGTGTCATTCTCAAAACTTTTGGCCATGACTGTAGAGAAGAGAGAAAATGGGTGGATGTAGAGAAGGGAGGACAGGGGTGGATGTAGAAAAGAGAGGAAAGGAAAGGGGTGGATGTAGAAAAGAGAGGAAAGGAAAGGGGTGGATGTAGAAAAGAGAGGAAAGGAAAGGGGTGGATGTAGAAAAGAGAGGAAAGGAAAGGGGTGGATGTAGAAAAGAGAGGAAAGGAAAGGGGTGGCTGTAGAAAGAGAGGAAAGGAAAGGGGTGGATGTAGAAAAGAAGGAAAGGAAAGGAAGAGAAGAGAGGAAAGGAAAGGGGTGGATGTAGAGAAGGAGGAAAGGAAAGGGGTGGATGTAGAGAAGAGAGGAAAGGCAAGGGGTGGCTGTAGAGAAGAGAGGAAAGGAAAGGGGTGGCTGTAGAGAAGGGAGGAAAGGAAAGGGGTGGATGTAGAGAAGAGAGGAAAGGAAAGGGGTGGATGTAGAGAAGGGAGGAAAGGAAAGGGGTGGATGTAGAGAAGAGAGGAAAGGAAAGGGGTGGATGTAGAGAAGAGAGGAAAGGAAAGGAAAGGTGGATGTAGAGAAGAGAGGAAAGGAAAGGGGTGGATGTAGAGAATAGAATGAAGCTAAAGAAGTGACTGATGTTGAAGGAAAGGAGAGGGAGTTGAGTGTAGATAGAGGGATGGTGACAGAAAGAGATGGATGCAGTGGATTTCCTTGTAATGTTGTTGCTCCTTTTCCTGGTTCCGGTTATAGCTCAGTGACCGGTGTTCTAAAACAATTGGACCCTGTGTGTGTGTGTGTGTGTGTGTGTGTGTGTGTGTGTGTGTGTGTACAGATGTGTGTGACTGTGTCAGTGATTATGTCAGGTCTCTCTCTGACATACACACTCTGGGTCAGACACACAGGGTCACACAAACACACACTCAACCCAGTCGACGAGGACCCTGCTGCTTTTGTAAACTGAAGGACAGAGGTTTACCGATATGAGAGCCACACACACAGATGACTCATTGTATGCTACCAGATGAAAGAAGCCTCTATATACCCCCTCCATGTCTCTCTCTCACACACACACACACACACTTTGACACAGTGGCAGGATTAATAGAGAGAGTTGGATGAGAGTATGAACAGAGCGCTGTTTGGTCTAGCCAGGCATCGGGACCATAATTCTTCAGAACTGTCTACACACACACACACACGGCGCGCACACACACAGCACAGTCTTCAGAGCTCTCCACAGTCCACATTCATTCATACATACATACAGAAGACCATAACTCATGCACAAACTGTTTTTTCAGAGCGCCACGCATACATAAACACAGAGAGAGACAACACACACATGATCATAACTCTTACACTTTCTCTTCACACACACACACCTTCATTTGGGAGGACGGGCTCATATTAATGGCTGGAATGGAATGGAATGGACACATCAAACACATGGTTTCAAAGTGTTTGATACCATTACACTCACTTCATTCCAGTCATTAATATGAGCCATCCTTCCCTCAGTGTGTTTGTGGTGGTTAGCTGTCTTATGGGGAGTGTTACCCATCATGTCAACAGTGTCCAAAACACAGTTCCCAAACCTGCTGGCAGCCTCAGCCCATCCAACCCATCATCCCACCCTCACTGCTCCGTCAGGGGGATAGAACAGCAGGCAAATGGCAGGCTTCTGGGCCTACAGACCCCCCATTAATATTTTGGATGGTGACTGACAGGTCCGATGTCTTTTGGTCTGGTGTTTTCCAGGTGTAAAATAGTTGGTTAATTTTGCCTCCAATGGACAACCTGCTTCCAGACATTTTACCACCAGTCAACCTACATCAAATCAAATCAAAATCAAATCAAATCAAATTTATTTATATAGCCCTTCGTACATCAGCTGTCCCTCAAAGTGCTGTGTGAAACCCCTCCTAAAACCCCAAACAGCAAACAATGCAGGTGTAAAAGCATGTAACCTACATCCTTTTTCCTGAGTTATTTTGGGGCGGCCTTATCACAAGCCGTATATATAGTCCTGTGTCGTCACAGGGTCCCCTGCAAAGTGTGTGTGTGCCCCTCCCTCCCTAGGGTGTATTTTGGGCTCTTCCTCAAGAGTAGATTAGGGCCCACGTCAAAGGAAAGACACCGTGTGTGTCTGAACATCTGCGTGTGTGTGCACACACACACGTTAAGAGAAGATGAGAGAGTGAAGGGATGAGATAGTAAAGAAAGATGAAAAAAAATAAATAAATGATATCTAGTATGTGGCATGTACCGTAGTGTCTGCGTGTGTGTCTGTGTGTGTGTGTGTGTGTGTGTGTGTGTGTGTGTCTGCGTGTGTGTGTGTGTGTGTGTGTGTGTGTGTGTGTGTGTGTGTGTGTGTGTGTTTGTGCGTGCGTGTGTGTGTGTCTGCGTGTGTGTGTGTGTGTGCGTGTCTGCGTGTGTGTGCGTGCAGTATAAATGACAGGCTGGGGAGGATGCGGCTCCCAGTAGACGGCTAGGAGCAGCAGCCACAGAGAGGAGCAGACTGAGACTGACAAACACATTACTCTGCAATTAAACAGAAAAACCTCCTCCTCCACACACACACACACAGATGGAAATACATTCAACCATTTGCAGCCAGACACATTCCATGCCGTCTGTAATAAGAAAGTGTGTGTGTGTGTGTCCGCAACATTTTTTTCTGGATCAAAAAGGTTCTTAGGTGGTGGGTGTGGCAGGACGAGTGGCAATGGGCCCGTCGGTGCGGCTGAATTCTAGTTAATATTTTCGAGGCCCCCATTTTTAAGCCAATTTCCTGCAATTCTACACGTTTCTACATGGAGCTGAGAGAAAATGTTGCAGTTTTAAAGCACATTACAGTATATGTGATTTTACATATTCCATCATGGAGCTGAGAGAGAATGTTGCAGTTTTAAATCTAATTTCCTGCATTTTGCCATCCATGGCTAATGCTATGTTCTTTTGTTCAAACATAATAACAAAATCAATACTGCTAAAAAAATTTGGGGGGGGTTTAAATTCTCCCTAACTGTATAGGTTTTTTTTTTGGTGATTGTTAGTTCGCATAGATTATATTATAAACAATATATAGGTAGGTCTGTTATCTTGTCTACATACTTTAGTATCTAGGTGGTTTTAGTCGTTAAGTTTACACTGAAAACGTTTTTTCATCTCAAAAATATTTTTGTGTAATTTTTTAAAAACTTTTAGACTTAAGCATTCTGAAGAAAGCACTTTGGTGGGTCCACCCAAGGCTTTCAATAGCAGAACAATCCCTGTGTGTGTCTGGACAGTATAGTGTAGTCTTTGACTTGGTCTGTACAGTGCCTTCAGAAAGTATTCACACCCCTTGACTTCTTCCACATGTTGTTGTGTTACAGTCTGAATTTAAAATGGATTCAATGTAGAGGTTTGTGTCACTGGTCTACACACAATATCCCATGATGTCAACGTGGAATTAGGTTTTTCAAAATGTTTACCAATTCATTAAAAATGGAAAGCTCAAATGTCTTCAGTCAATAAGTATTCAAGCCTTTTCTTATGGCAAGCCTAAATAAGTTCAGGAGTAAAAATGTGCTTAACAATTCACATAAGTTGCATGGACTCACTCTGTGTGTGCAATAATAGTGTTTAACATGATTTTTGATGACTACCCACCTCATCTCTGTTAAGGTCCCACAGTCGGCCAGTGAATTTCAAACACAGATTCAACCACAAAGACCAGGGAGGTTGCTAATACCTCGCAAAGAAGGGCACCTATTGGTAGATGGGTTACAATAATAAAAAATCAGATATTGAATATCCTTTTGATTATGGTGAAGTTATTAATTACACTTTGGATGGTGTATCAATACACTCAGTCACTACAAAGATACAGGCGTCCTTCCTAACTCAGTTGCCTGAGAGGAAGGAAACCACTTAGGGATTTCACCATCAGGCCAATGATGACTTTAAAACAGTTACAGAGTTTAATGGCTGTGATAGAAGAAAACTGAGGATGGATTAACAGTATTGTAGTTACTCCACAATACTAACCTAAATGACATAGTGAAAAGATGGAAGCCTGTACAGAATACAAATATTCAAAAACATGCATCCTGTTTGCAATAAAGCACTGAAGTAATACTGCAGAAAATGTTGCTAAGCAAGGAACTTTATGTCCTGAATACAAAGTGTTATGTTTGGGGCAAATCCAATACAACACATTTCTGAGTACCACTCTCCATATTTTCAAGCATGGTGGTGACTGCATAAAGTTATGGGTATGCTTGTGATTGTTAAGGACTATGTAGTTTTTCAGGATAAAAAAGAAACGGAGCTAAGCACAGGCAAATTCCTAGAGGTAAACCTTTTTCAATCTGCTTTCTGCCAGACACTGAGAGATGAATTCACCTTTCAGCAGGACAATAACCGGAAGCACAAGGCCCAAATCTACATGGGAGTTGTTTACCGAGAAGGCAGTGAATGTTCCTGAATGGCCGAGTTACAGTTTTGACTTAAATTTACTTGAAAATCTATGGCAAGACCTGAAAATGGTTGTCTAGCAATGATCAACAACGAATTTGACAGATCTTGAAGAGTTTTGGAAAGAATAATGGGCAAATGTTGTACAATCCAGGTTTGGAAATCTCTTACACACTTACCCAGAAATTCTCACAGTTAATCGCTGCCAAAGGTCCTTTCCAAAGTACTGACTCTGGGGTGTGAATACTTCTGTAAATGTGATATTTCTGAAGGCACTGTATATGGAATGCAGACTTCCACAAGAAAGATAAACATAATGTACTACTGAAAGCAGCCAGCTAGGCAGAAGTGTTTTTAATGAATCACTCACTGTGGGGACATTACGCCGTGTGTGCATGTGTGTGCGTGTGTGTGTGTGGGTGTGTGTGTGCGTGTGTGTGTGTGTGTGTGTGTGTGTGTGTGTGTGTGTGTGTGGGTGTGTGTGTGTTGGTATTTAAACAAGTAGGCACATTTTTGTGAGTCTGTGTATGTCTTTGTCTGTAGGCTAAATGTGGCAATATGTTTGTCTTATTGTGTGTTTACTTTGAATTTGTTTGTGTATGTTTGAGGATGTTTGTGTATGTTTGAGGATGTTTGTGTATGCTTGAGGATGTTTGTGTATGTTTGAGGATGTTTGTGTATGTTTGAGGATGTTTGTGTATGTTTGAGGATGTTTGTGTATGTTTGAGGATGTTTGTGTATGTTTGATGTTTGAGATGTTTGTGTATGTGTGAGGATGTTTGTGTATGCTTGAGGATGTTTGTGTATGCTTGAGGATGTTTGTCTATGCTTGAGGATGTTTGTGTATGCTTGAGGATGTTTGTGTATGCTTGAGGATGTTTGTGTATGCTTGAGGATGTTTGTGTATGTTTGAGGATGTTTGTGTATGTTTGAGGATGTTTGTGTATGCTTGAGGATGTTTGTGTATGTTTGAGGATGTTTGTGTATGCTTGAGGATGTTTGTGTATGTTTGAGGATGTTTGTGTATGTTTGAGGATGTTTGAGGATGTTTGTGTATGCTTGAGGATGTTTGTGTATGCTTGAGGATGTTTGTGTATGTGTGAGGATGTTTGTGTATGCTTGAGGATGTTTGTGTATGCTTGAGGATGTTTGTCTATGCTTGAGGATGTTTGTGTATGCTTGAGGATGTTTGTGTATGCTTGAGGATGTTTGTGTATGCTTGAGGATGTTTGTGTATGTTTGAGGATGTTTGTGTATGTTTGAGGATGTTTGTGTATGCTTGAGGATGTTTGTGTATGTGTGAGGATGTTTGTGTATGCTTGAGGATGTTTGTGTATGCTTGAGGATGTTTGTGTATGCTTGAGGATGTTTGTGTATGCTTGAGGATGTTTGTGTGCCTGTTTATATTTTTGTGTGTGTGCTTGTCAGTGGGTGTGTGCCTGCGCGCCTATGTGTGTTTGCGTTTTATTGTGTATGTTTGTGTGTGTATGTTTGTGTGTGCATGTTTGTACTTTTCTCTCCAGCCACAACCCGTGATGACAAACAATACACTCTTCTAACTTGCCACTATGACATCACATTTTGTTCTGGTGCACCTCTCTCTGTCTTTCTCTCCCTCTCCCTGTCTCTGGCCCTCTCTCTCTTTGTCTTTCCCTCTATTTCTCTGTCTCTCTCTCTGAAAGTACCACTCATCAAAGAACCCACACCATTGTCATGGTGATACAGGGCCTTGCCAATGGCTAGTTAGCAGACACATCCGCCTGTCTGTCTCTGTCTCTCCCTCTCCCCCCTCTTCCTCTCCCTCTCCCCCCTCTTTCTCTCCCCCTCTCTTTCTGCTTGGCTAGGCTGTGGTCAGTCTGTCTTTTCCTGTATTTGTGTCTGTCTGGCCACAGTGCTGACCGCCAGCCTTCCGTGTGCGTCTCGTCTGGATATTTACCTGCTGGCCCCGGTCCACATTCTAACCTGGCTATAGAAGGACATATACTGTCGCCACTTAACTATGGTGCTACAGAGCTGTCATTTTCCTCTGAGCGTCTGAATATGTCTTGGATGGAAGTCCAAGCAGTAAAACCTAGGGAAGAGATTCAACAGTAGTTGACTTCTACTGAGTACTGCTCTATACTAGCCCAGTGGCCACCACATACCCTGTACTTCACACCCTATTCATTACGTGTGTCCACGTCACTGAGGACTGAACATGGTTCCTCTGTGTCCACGTCACTGAGGACTTAACACGGTTCCTCTGTGTCCACGTCACTGAGGACTGAACATGGTTCCTCTGTGTCCACGTCACTGAGGACTGAACATGGTTCCTCTGTGTCCACGTCACTGAGGACTGAACATGGTTCCTCTGTGTCCATGTCACTGAGGACTGAACATGGTTCCTCTGTGTCCACGTCACTGAGGACTGAACATAGTTCCTCTGTGTCCACGTCACTGAGGACTGAACATGGTTCCTCTGTGTCCACGTCACTGAGGACTTAACATGGTTCCTCTGTGTCCATGTCACTGAGGACTGAACATGGTTCCTCTGTGTCCACGTCACTGAGGACTGAACATGGTTCCTCTGTGTCCACGTCACTGAGGACTTAACCTGGTTCCTCTGTGTCCATGTCACTGAGGACTGAACATGGTTCCTCTGTGTCCACGTCACTGAGGACTTAACATGGTTCCTCTGTGTCCACGTCACTGAGGACTTAACATGGTTCCTCCGTGTCCACGTCACTGAGGACTTAACGTGGTTCCTCTGTGTCCACGTCACTGAGGACTTAACGTGGTTCCTCTGTGTCCACATCACTGAGGACTTAACGTCCTCTCACACTAGAACAGTCGTGAAGGAGGCATAGCAACGCCTCCTCTCCCTCAGGAGGCTGAAACAGTTTGGCCTCTCAGATCCTCACCAACTTTTACAGCTGCACCATCGTGAGCATCCTGACTGGTTGTATCACCATCTGGTATGGCAACTGCACCACCCTCGACCGGAAGGCCCTACAGAGGGTGGTGCGGACAACCCAGCGTATCACTGGGGGTGAGCTACCATCCATCCAGGAAGCACATGCCAGGCGGTGTCTGAGAAAGGCACAAAAAATTGCTAAAGACTCCAGTCACCCGAGACACGGACTGTTCTCCATGCTCCCGTCTGGCAGACGGTATATTATATATTCCTGCTACTGGTCACTATTACTCCTGTTTACATGTACTGTATTAACATTAGTGTTTATATATTCCTGCTACTGGTCACTATTACTCCTGTTTACATGTACTGTATGTATTAACATTAGTGTTTATATATTCCTGCTACTGGTCACTATTACTCCTGTTTACATGTACTGTATGTATTAACATTAGTATTTATATATTCCTGCTACTGGTCACTATTACTCCTGTTTACATGTACTGTATGTATTAACATTAGTACTTATATATTCCTGCTACTGGTCACTATTACTCCTGTTTACATGTACTGTATTAACATTAGTATTTATATATTCCTGCTACTGGTCACTATTACTCCTGTTTACATGTACTGTATTAACATTAGTATTTATATATTCCTGCTACTGGTCACTATTACTCCTGTTTACATGTACTGTATTAACATTAGTATTTATATATTCCTGCTACTGGTCACTATTACTCCTGTTTACATGTACTGTATGTATTAACATTAGTGTTTATATATTCCTGCTACTGGTCACTATTACTCCTGTTTACATGTACTGTATTAACATTAGTATTTATATATTTATCCTGCTACTGGTCACTATTACTCCTGTTTACATGTACTGTATTAACATTAGTATTTATATATTCCTGCTACTGGTCACTATTACTCCTGTTTACATGTACTGTATTAACATTAGTATTTATATATTCCTGCTACTGGTCACTATTACTCCTGTTTACATGTACTGTATTAACATTAGTGTTTATATATTCCTGCTACTGGTCACTATTACTCCTGTTTACATGTACTGTATGTATTAACATTAGTATTTATATATTCCTGCTACTGGTCACTATTACTCCTGTTTACATGTACTGTATTAACATTAGTATTTATATATTCCTGCTACTGGTCACTATTACTCCTGTTTACATGTACTGTATGTATTAACATTAGTATTTATATATTCCTCCTACTGGTCACTATTACTCCTGTTTACATGTACTGTATTAACATTAGTGTTTATCTATTCCTGCTACTGGTCACTATTACTCCTGTTTACATGTACTGTATTAACATTAGTATTTATATATTTATCCTGCTACTGGTCACTATTACTCCTGTTTACATGTACTGTATTAACATTAGTATTTATATATTCCTGCTACTGGTCACTATTACTCCTGTTTACATGTACTGTATTAACATTAGTATTTATATATTCCTGCTACTGGTCACTATTACTCCTGTTTACATGTACTGTATTAACATTAGTATTTATATATTCCTGCTACTGGTCACTATTACTCCTGTTTACATGTACTGTATGTATTAACATTAGTGTTTATATATTCCTGCTACTGGTCACTATTACTCCTGTTTACATGTACTGTATGTATTAACATTAGTGTTTATCTATGTATCCTGCTACTGGTCACTATTACTCCTGTTTACATGTACTGTATTAACATTAGTATTTATATATTCCTGCTACTGGTCACTATTACTCCTGTTTACATGTACTGTATGTATTAACATTAGTACTTATATATTCCTGCTACTGGTCACTATTACTCCTGTTTACATGTACTGTATTAACATTAGTATTTATATATTTATCCTGCTACTGGTCACTATTACTCCTGTTTACATGTACTGTATTAACATTAGTATTTATATATTCCTGCTACTGGTCACTATTACTCCTGTTTACATGTACTGTATTAACATTAGTATTTATATATTCCTGCTACTGGTCACTATTACTCCTGTTTACATGTACTGTATGTATTAACATTAGTGTTTATCTATGTATCCTGCTACTGGTCACTATTACTCCTGTTTACATGTACTGTATTAACATTAGTATTTATATATTCCTGCTACTGGTCACTATTACTCCTGTTTACATGTACTGTATGTATTAACATTAGTGTTTATATATTCCTGCTACTGGTCACTATTACTCCTGTTTACATGTACTGTATTAACATTAGTATTTATATATTTATCCTGCTACTGGTCACTATTACTCCTGTTTACATGTACTGTATTAACATTAGTATTTATATATTCCTGCTACTGGTCACTATTACTCCTGTTTACATGTACTGTATTAACATTAGTATTTATATATTCCTGCTACTGGTCACTATTACTCCTGTTTACATGTACTGTATGTATTAACATTAGTGTTTATATATTCCTGCTACTGGTCACTATTACTCCTGTTTACATGTACTGTATGTATTAACATTAGTATTTATATATTTATCCTGCTACTGGTCACTATTACTCCTGTTTACATGTACTGTATGTATTAACATTAGTATTTATATATTCCTCCTACTGGTCACTATTACTCCTGTTTACATGTACTGTATTAACATTAGTGTTTATCTATTCCTGCTACTGGTCACTATTACTCCTGTTTACATGTACTGTATTAACATTAGTATTTATATATTTATCCTGCTACTGGTCACTATTACTCCTGTTTACATGTACTGTATTAACATTAGTATTTATATATTCCTGCTACTGGTCACTATTACTCCTGTTTACATGTACTGTATTAACATTAGTATTTATATATTCCTCCTACTGGTCACTATTACTCCTGTTTACATGTACTGTATTAACATTAGTGTTTATCTATTCCTGCTACTGGTCACTATTACTCCTGTTTACATGTACTGTATTAACATTAGTATTTATATATTTATCCTGCTACTGGTCACTATTACTCCTGTTTACATGTACTGTATTAACATTAGTATTTATATATTCCTGCTACTGGTCACTATTACTCCTGTTTACATGTACTGTATTAACATTAGTATTTATATATTCCTGCTACTGGTCACTATTACTCCTGTTTACATGTACTGTATTAACATTAGTATTTATATATTCCTGCTACTGGTCACTATTACTCCTGTTTACATGTACTGTATGTATTAACATTAGTGTTTATCTATGTATCCTGCTACTGGTCACTATTACTCCTGTTTACATGTACTGTATTAACATTAGTATTTATATATTCCTGCTACTGGTCACTATTACTCCTGTTTACATGTACTGTATGTATTAACATTAGTGTTTATATATTCCTGCTACTGGTCACTATTACTCCTGTTTACATGTACTGTATGTATTAACATTAGTGTTTATCTATTTATCCTGCTACTGGTCACTATTACTCCTGTTTACATGTACTGTATTAACATTAGTATTTATATATTCCTGCTACTGGTCACTATTACTCCTGTTTACATGTACTGTATTAACATTAGTATTTATATATTCCTGCTACTGGTCACTATTACTCCTGTTTACATGTACTGTATGTATTAACATTAGTATTTATATATTCCTGCTACTGGTCACTATTACTCCTGTTTACATGTACTGTATTAACATTAGTATTTATATATTTATCCTGCTACTGGTCACTATTACTCCTGTTTACATGTACTGTATTAACATTAGTATTTATATATTCCTGCTACTGGTCACTATTACTCCTGTTTACATGTACTGTATTAACATTAGTATTTATATATTCCTGCTCCCTTTTCAGCCCTGTTTATGTTTCAAGGTTTTGTCAAATGCACTAGTACAGTGAAATGCCTTTACTGCAATGTTGGAAATGAGAGGGCAAGAAACAGTATCAGTATCAGTACTACTGTAAAAAAAATAGTAGAACAAAAACACACAGTAAATGATAACTGTAGTAAGTAAGGGATATACAGGGGCAGTTCCAGGGTCAGTGCCAATACCATATTTAAAATGTGCAGGGATCCTGGAATTACATATGTATAGGGGATATCCTGTAAATCCTACTACCAGTCGCGTTTTATGTAGAAACCTACCTCAACCACTCCAGTACCCCTGCAGACTGAACAAGGTACTGGGACTGACCTGTACATACTTGCATTCTCGTGTTTCTTTAACTTACGTCAGAGTTATTTTAATGAATTTTTCATTTAATATTATCACTGCATTATTGGGGAAGATCTCTCAAGGTAAAAATGAGTTAGACAGGCTGCGATGAAGGGGATGGAGGGAGAAAGAGAGAGGGAGGGAGGGAGAAGAGAGCGAGAGGGATGGAGGGGATGGAGGGAGAAGAGAGAGAGGGATGGAGGGAGAAGAGAGCGAGAGGGATGAAGGGGATGGAGGGAGAAGAGAGAAGGGGGGATGAAGGGAATGGAGGGAGAAGAGAGAGAGAGGGATGAAGGGGATGGAGGGAGAAGAGAGAGTGGGATGGAGGGAGAAGAGAGCGAGAGGGATGAAGGGGATGGAGGGAGAAGAGAGGGGGAGGGATGAAGGGAATGGAGGGAGAAGAGAAAGAGGGGGATGAAGGGGATGGAGGGAGAAGAGAGAGGGAGGGATGAAGGGAATGGAGGGAGAAGAGAAAGAGAGGGATGAAGGGGATGGAGGGAGAAGAGAGAGAGAGAGGGATGAAGGGAATGGAGGGAGAAGGGAGAGAGAGGGATGAAGGGAGAATAGAGAGGGAGGGATGAAGGGGATGGAGGGAGAAGAGAGAGAGAGAGAGAGGGATGGAGGGAGAAGAGAGAGGGAGGGATGGAGGGAGAATAGAGAGGGAGGGATGAAGAGAGGGAGGGATGAAGGGGATGAAGGGAGAATAGAGAGGGAGGGATGGAGGGAGAAGAGAGAGGGATGGAGGGAGAAGAGAGAGGGAGGGATGGAGGGAGAATAGAGAGGGAGGGATGAAGGGAGAATAGAGAGGGAGGGATGAAGGGGATGAAGGGAGAATAGAGAGCGAGAGGGATGAAGGGGATGGAGGGAGAAGAGAGAGAGGGATGGAGGGAGAAGAGAGAGGGAGGGATGAAGGGAGAATAGAGAGGGAGGGATGAAGGGGATGGAGGGAGAAGAGAGAAGGAGGGATGAAGGGAATGGAGGGAGAAGAGAGATAGAGGGATGAAGGGGATGGAGGGAGAAGAGAGAGAGGGATGGAGGGAGAAGAGAGCGAGAGGGATGAAGGGATTGGAGGGAGAAGAGAGAGGGAGGGATGAAGGGAATGGAGGGAGAAGAGAGAGAGGGATGAAGGGGATGGAGGGAGAAGAGAGAGAGAGGGATGAAGGGAATGGAGGGAGAAGAGAGAGAGAGGGATGAAGGGAGAATAGAGAGGGAGGGATGAAGGGAGAATAGAGAGGGAGGGATGAAGGGGATGGAGGGAGAAGAGAGAGAGGGGAGGGATGAAGGGATGGAGGGAGAAGAGAGAGAGAGAGAGGGATGGAGGGAGAAGAAGAGGGAGGGATGGAGGGAGAATAGAGAGGAGGGATGAAGAGAGGGAGGGATGAAGGGGATGAAGGGAGAATAGAGAGGGAGGGATGAAGGGGATGGAGGGAGAAGAGAGAGGATGGAGGGAGAAAGAGAGCGAGAGGGATGAAGGGATGGAGGGAGAAGAGAGGGGAGGGATGAAGGAATGGAGGAGAAGAGAAAGAGGGGGATGAAGGGGATGGAGGGAGAAGAGAGAGGGAGGGATGAAGGGAATGGAGGGAGAAGAGAAAGAGAGGGATGAAGGGGATGGAGGGAGAAGAGAGAGAGAGGGATGAAGGGAATGGAGGGAGAAGGGAGAGAGGGATGATGAAGGGAGAATAGAGAGGAGGGATGGAGGGAGAAGAGAGAGAGAGAGAGGGGATGGAGGGAGAGAAGAGAGAGGGAGGGATGGAGGGAGAATAGAGAGGGAGGGATGAAGAGAGGAGGGATGAAGGGATGAAGGGAGAATAGAGAGGGAGGGATGGAGGGAGAAGAGAGAGGGATGGAGGGAGAAGAGAGAGGGAGGGATGGAGGGAGAATAGAGAGGGAGGGATGAAGGGAGAATAGAGAGGGAGGGATGAAGGGGATGAAGGGAGAATAGAGAGCGAGAGGGATGAAGGGGATGGAGGGAGAAGAGAGAGGGATGGAGGGAGAAGAGATAGGGAGGGATGAAGGGAGAATAGAGAGGGAGGGATGAAGGGGATGGAGGGAGAAGAGAGAAGGAGGGATGGAGGGAGAAGAGAGATAGAGGGATGAAGGGGATGGAGGGAGAAGAGAGAGAGGGATGGAGGGAGAAGAGAGCGAGAGGGATGAAGGGATTGGAGGGAGAAGAGAGAGGAGGGATGAAGGGAATGGAGGGAGAAGAGAGAGAGGGATGAAGGGGATGGAGGGAGAAGAGAGAGAGGATGAAGGGAATGGAGGGAGAAGAGAGAGAGAGGGATGAAGGGAGAATAGAGAGGGAGGGATGAAGGGAGAATAGAGAGGAGGGATGAAGGGGATGGAGGGAGAAGAGAGAGAGAGGGAGGGATGAAGGGGATGGAGGGAGAAGAGAGAGAGAGAGGGATGGAGGAGAAGAGAGAGGGAGGGATGGAGGGAGAATAGAGAGGGAGGGATGAAGAGAGGGAGGGATGAAGGGAGAATAGAGAGGGGGATGGAGGGAGAAGAGAGAGGGATGGAGGGAGAAGAGAGAGGGAGGGATGGAGGGAGAATAGAGAGGGAGGGATGAAGGAGAATAGAGAGGGAGGGATGAAGGGGATGAAGGGAGACTAGAGAGGGAGGGATGAAGGGGATGAAGGGAGAATAGAGAGCGAGGGATGAAGGGGATGGAGGGAGAAGAGAGAGGGATGAAGGGGATGGAGGAAGAAAAGAGAGAGGGATGAAGGGAGAATAGAGAGGGAGGGATGAAGGGAGAATAGAGATGGAGGGAGAAGAGAGAGAGGGGGATGGAGGGAGAAGAGAGCGAGAGGGATGAAGGGAATGGAGGGAGAAGAGAGAGAGAGGGATGAAGGGAATGGAGGGAGAAGAGAGGGAGAGAGAGAGGGATGAAGGGGATGGAGGGAGAAGAGAGAGAGAGAGGGATGGAGGGAGAAGAGAGAGGGAGGGATGAAGGGAGAATAGAGTGGGAGGGATGAAGTGGTTGAAGGGAGAATAGAGAGGGAGGGATGAAGGGGATGGAGGGAGAAGAGAGAGGGATGAAGGGGCTGGAGGAAGAAAAGAGAGAGAGGGATGAAGGGAGAATAGAGAGGGAGGGATGAAGGGAGAATAGAGAGGGAGGGATGGAGGGAGAAGAGAGAGAGAGGGATGGAGGGAGAAGAGAGAGGGAGGGATGGAGGGAGAATAGAGAGGAAGGGATGAAGGGAGAATAGAGAGGGAGGGATGAAGGGGATGGAGGAGAAGATAGAGAGAGGGATGGAGGGAGAAGAGAGCGAGAGGGATGGAGGGAGAAGAGAGGGGGAGGGATGGAGGGAGAATAGAGAGGGAGGGATGAAGGGGATGGAGGGAGAAGAGAGAGGGATGGAGGGAGAAGAGAGCGAGAGGGATGGAGGGAGAAGAGAGAGGGGAGGGATGGAGGGAGAATAGAGAGGAGGGATGAATGGAGAGGAGGGATGAAGGGGATGGGGGAGAAGAGAGAGGATGGAGGGAGAAGAGCGAGAGGGATGAAGGAGAAGAGCGAGAGAGGGATGAAGGGATGGAGGGAGAAGAGAGAGAGAGGGATGAAGGGAATGGAGGGAGAAGAGAGTGAGGGGGTGGAGGGAGAAGAGAGAGAGAGAGGGGTGGAGGGAGAAGAGAGAGGAGGGATGAAGGGAGAATAGAGAGGGAGGGATGATGGGGATGGTGGGAGAAGAGAGAGAGGGATGAAGGGGATGGAGGGAGAAGAGAGAGAGAGGGATGAAGGGGATAGAGAGAGAGAGGGATGAAGGGAGAATAGAGAGGAGGGATGAAGGGAGAATAGAGAGGGAGGGATGGAGGGAGAAGAGAGAGAGAGAGAGGGATGGAGGGAGAAGAGGGATGGAGGGAGAATAGAGAGGGAGGGATGAAGGGAGAATAGAGAGGGAGGGATGGAGGGAGAAGAGAGCGAGAGGGATGGAGGAGAAGAGAGCGAGAGGGATGGAGGGAGAAGAGAGAGGGAGGGATGGAGGGAGAATAGAGAGGGAGGGATGAAGGGAGAATAGAGAGGGAGGGATGAAGGGAGAATAGAGAGGGAGGGATGAAAGGGATGGGGGGAGAAGAGAGGGTTGAAGGAGATGGAGGGAGAAGAGAGAGAGAGGGATGAAGGGGATGGAGGGAGAAGAGAGAGAGAGGGATGAATGGAGGGAGAAGAGAGGGATGAAGGGAGAATAGAGAGGGAGGGATGAAGGGGATGGAGGGAGAAGAGAGAGAGAGGGATGGAGGGAGAAGAGAGAGGAGGGATGGAGGGAGAATAGAGAGGGGGATGGAGGGAGAAGAGAGAGAGAGGGGGATGAAGGGGATGGAGGGAGAAGAGTGATGAAGGGGATGGAGGGAGAAGAGAGAGAGAGGGAGAAGAGAGAGAGAGGGATGAAGGGGATTGAGGGAGAAGAGAGAGGGAGGGATGAAGGGGATGGAGGGAGAAGAGAGAGGGATGGAGGGAGAAGAGAGAGAGAGGGATGAAGGGCATGGAGGGAGGGATGAAGGGGGTGTTGAAAATCAGCCGTGAAGGTAGAGTGTGTGAGAGTGACTCTTCTCAACCACAGGTTACAGTGTCATTAGGCTGCAGGGAAAGAGTTTTTGATATTTGTGTGTGTGTTCCAATCAAATCAAATCAAATCAAATTTTATTTGTCACATACACATGGTTAGCAGATGTTAATGCGAGTGTAGCGAAATGCTTGTGCTTCTAGTTCCGACAATGCAGTGATAACCAACAAGTAATCTAACTAACAATTCCAAAACTACTGTCTTATACACAGTGTAAGGGGATAAGGAATATGTACATAAGGATATATGAATGAGTGATGGTACAGAGCAGCATACAGTAGATGGTATCGAGTACAGTATATACATATGAGATGAGTATGTAGACAAAGTAAACAAAGTGGCATAGTTAAAGTGGCTAGTGACATAAGAATGCAGTCGATGATCTAGAGTACAGTATATACATATGCATATGAGATGAATAATGTAGGGTAAGTAACATTATATAAGGTAGCATTGTTTAAAGTGGCTAGTGATATATTTACATCATTTCCCATCAATTCCCTGCGCCTTCTTCACGACGCTGTCAGTGTGAGTGGACCAATTCAGTCTGTCTGTGATGTGTATGCCGAGGAACTTAAAACTTGCTACCCTCTCCACTACTGATCCATCGATGTGGATAGGGGGGTGTTCCCTCTGCTGTTTCCTGAAGTCCACAATCATCTCCTTAGTTTTGTTGACGTTGAGTGTGAGGTTAAGTTTGTGTGTGTGTGCGAGCAAATTCTTTCTAGTCTCTCTGGAAAAAGAGGAAATGGGATTGGAAATAGCATTGTAAGTAGCAAGATAGCGTTTTAGTTAGCCTCTCTCCAGTACTAACATTCATTAAGGTCAGACACAGAGCTCGACCTCTTGACCTTTCCTATGGCCAGTATTACACGTTGCCATCGGTTAAGTACCCAAGTTTCAATTTCAAGTTATATTGGTCGTACAGGATAAACATGGTATACTCGTCCAATGAAATGCTCACTTGCAGGATCCTTCTTTTACAATACAACAATTAGAAATAAAAGATAAGAATACAAACATAAAGTAAATGGAAATAAAGGGATGTATAGGAAGGAAAGAGATGGAAATAAAGGGATGTATAGGAAGGAAAGAGATGGAAATAAAGGGATGTATAGGAAGGAAAGAGATGGAAATAAAGGGATGTATGGAAAGGAAAGAGATGGAAATAAAGGGATGTATAGGAAGGAAAGAGATGGAAATAAAGGGATGTATGGAAAGGAAAGAGATGGAAATAAAGGGATGTATGGAAAATAAATAAAGGGATGTATAGGAAGGAAAGAGATGGAAATAAAGGGATGTATAGGAAGGAAAGAGATGGAAATAAAGGGATGTATAGGAAGGAAAGAGATGGAAATAAAGGGATGTATGGAAAGGAAAGAGATGGAAATAAAGGGATGTATGGAAAATAAATAAAGGGATGTATAGGAAGGAAAGAGATGGAAATAAAGGGATGTATAGGAAGGAAAGAGATGGAAATAAAGGGATGTATGGAAAATAAATAAAGGGATGTATAGGAAGGAAAGAGATTGAAATAAAGGGATGTATAGGAAGGAAAGAGAAGGAAATAAAGGGATGTATGGAAAATAAATAAAGGGATGTATGGGAAGGAAAGAGATGGAAATAAAGGGATGTATAGGAAGGAAAGAGATGGAAATAAAGGGATGTATAGGAAGGAAAGAGATGGAAATAAAGGGATGTATAGGAAGGAAAGAGATGGAAATAAAGGGATGTATAGGAAGGAAAGAGATGGAAATAAAGGGATGTATAGGAAGGAAAGAGATGGAAATAAAGGGATGTATAGGAAGGAAAGAGATGGAAATAAAGGGATGTATAGGAAGGAAAGAGATGGAAATAAAGGGATGTATGGGAAGGAAAGAGATGGAAATAAAGGGATGTATAGGAAGGAAAGAGATGGAAATAAAGGGATGTATAGGAAGGAAAGAGATGGAAATAAAGGGATGTATGGAAAATAAATAAAGGGATGTATAGGAAGGAAAGAGATGGAAATAAAGGGATGTATAGGAAGGAAAGAGATGGAAATAAAGGGATGTATAGGAAGGAAAGAGATGGAAATAAAGGGATGTATGGAAAATAAATAAAGGGATGTATAGGAAGGAAAGAGATTGAAATAAAGGGATGTATAGGAAGGAAAGAGAAGGAAATAAAGGGATGTATGGAAAATAAATAAAGGGATGTATGGGAAGGAAAGAGAAGGAAATGAAGGGATGTATAGGAAGGAAAGAGATGGAAATAAAGGGATGTATGGAAAATAAATAAAGGGATGTATAGGAAGGAAAGAGATGGAAATAAAGGGATGTATAGGAAGGAAAGAGATGGAAATAAAGGGATGTATAGGAAGGAAAGAGATGGAAATAAAGGGATGTATGGGAAGGAAAGAGATGGAAATAAAGGGAATTATTAGCGAGAGAGAGAGGAAAAGCCTAAGTGAACTTATGTTAGTAGTTTGTGTATGTTGGGTATACTTACACTTATGGAATGTCATTTATTCAACTTCACTAATGCACAGAGTTGCTCTGAGAGAGGGAGAGAGAGAGAGAGATGTAGAGAGAGAGAGAGAGGCGTGTGTTTACACTCCACAGAGGGAGGATAGAGAGAGCGAGACTTACAGCCAGCAGGATTTTTATTCATATGCACAAATTGTGCTTGAGTGTATGTGTCTCTTCTTCATGCACACGTTTCAGTGTGTTCTCATACACACGCTGAGATGCGGCTTTATGAGCATTAATGTCGTCTAGCTCTTCAAATAAGCCTAAAACGACACCTCTGCACACCAAACATCAATCAACAGTGTTAAGAGACGCAAGCACACAGTCTCCCAGCATGACAGCCCATTTGCTAGGCTAATTAGCACACATAACACAGCACACTTAGACTTTTATAATGCTCATCTATCAAGTAGCCCCTTTTATTTTTGTTCCCAGTAATCTGGAGTCATTTGTTAGCAATTAGAGGCTAATAATTCAGGTCTTTCTGGTAGAAGTGGTTTTCCTCAAGTGTAAATACTGTGAAGACTGGGGGGGGGTAGTATATAAATGTATGGGTATTTAAATGGATAGGGAGAAGCTTATTTAAAGGGGCAGGAGTGATGAATGTTCCAGATTTGGAAAATGTTATTTAGGAGGTCAAAAGTTGACCTTAGCTGACCTTTTTAATCAGAGTCTATTGACACCTTCATCCTACTCTGTGGCAGACTAAATTAACTCTATTGAAGGACTGTAATGACTTTGTGACATCTCTGAAGAGGAGGAGTTTGCAATGTGTTTGTCTACTTTGATATCCTTATTCTCTTTTCTCTTTCATGTGTTCCCTCTCTTTCTCATGTGTTGTCTTACTCCCCCTCTTTTACCCCTCTTTCTCTCAGGACCCTCCAGTTTATTAGCCAGATCTGCCTGTCTCTGTCTGTGTTTGTAGTATGGCCAGGGGTTTAAAGCCCAATTGAGGACAATTAGATGGTTGTACTGGGTAGACTGGTGTCAGTGGGCAGAGAGAGGGGGGGTGAGAGCCTGTACATTCCTACCATTTCACAAGGAGACGATCCTCTAGAATCCATCCCAGCACACTCATCTCCTGGAAACCCCCCAGCCAGTCTGGAATGCTGCTTCTGCCTCATGACGGGAGAGAGAGGGATGGAGAGAGAGGTATGGAGAGAGAGAGGGAGGGAGGGGGAGGGAGAGAGAGGGAGGGATGGAGAGAGAGAGATGGATGGAGAGAGAGAGATGGATGGAGAGAGAGGGATGGAGAGAGAGGGATGGAGAGAGAGATGGATGGAGAGAGGGATGGAGAGAGAGGGATGGAGAGAGAGGCTGGAGAGAGATGGATGGAGAGATGGATGGAGAGGATGGAGAGAGATGGGGATGGAGAGAGAGGGATGGAGAGAGAGGGGGAGGAGAGAGAGATGGATGGAGAGAGATGGATGGAGAGAGAGGGATGGAGAGAGATGGATGGAGAGAGAGGGATGGAGAGAGATGGAGAGAGAGAGAGGGAGGAGAGAGAGGGAGGGAGAGAGATGGATGGAGAGAGAGGGATGGAGAGAGATGGATGGAGAGAGAGGATGGAGAGAGAGGGATGGAGAGAGATGGATGGAGAGAGAGGGATGGAGAGAGAGGGATGGAGAGAGAGAGCTGGAGAGAGGGATGGAGAGTGAGAGCTGGAGAGAGAGGGATGGAGAGAGAGATGGATGGATGGAGAGAGAGGGATGGAGAGAGAGATGGAGAGAGAGGGATGGAGAGAGAGAGATGGATGGAGAGAGAGGGATGGAGAGAGAGATGGATGGAGAGAGGGATGGAGAGAGAGGGATGGAGAGAGAGGGATGGAGAGAGATGGATGGAGAGAGAGAGAGAGAGAGAGGGATGGAGAGAGAGGGATGGAGAGAGAGATGGAGGGAGAGAGAGGGATGGAGAGAGATGGATGGAGAGAGAGAGGATGGAGAGAGAGAGAGAGGGATGGGGAGAGAGAGAAGGATGGAGAGAGAGAGGTATGGAGAGAGAGAGCTGGAGAGAGAGGTATGGAGAGAGAGGGATGGAGAGAGAGAGCTGGAGAGAGATGGATGGAGAGAGAGATGGATGAGAGAGAGATGGATGGAGAGAGAGGTATGGAGAGAGAGGGATGGAGAGAGAGGGATGGAGAGAGATGGATGGAGATGAGAGGGATGGAGAGAGAGGGATGGATAGAGAGAGGGATGGAGAGAGAGGGATGGAGAGAGGTATGGAGAGAGAGGGATGGAGAGAGGGATGGAGCTGGAGAGAGAGGATGGAGAGAGAGGGATGGAGAGAGATGGATGGAGAGAGAGGATGGAGAGAGAGGATGGATAGAGAGAGAGGGATGGAGAGAGAGGGATGGATAGAGAGAGAGGGATGGAGAGAGGTATGGAGAGAGAGGTATGGAGAGAGAGCTGGAGAGGGGGATGGAGAGAGAGGGATGGATAGAGAGAGAGGGATGGAGAGAGAGCTGGAGAGAGATGGATGGAGAGAGAGGGATGGAGAGAGAGGGATGGATAGAGAGAGAGGGATGGAGAGAGAGGTATGGAGAGAGAGGATGGAGAGAGAGGCTGGAGAGAGGGGATGGAGAGGATGGATGGAGAGAGAGAGAGGGATGGGGAGAGAGGAATGAGGGATGGGGAGAGAGGGATGGAGAGAGAGAGAGGGATGGAGAGAGGGATGGATAGGAGAGAGGGATGGAGAGAGAGAGAGATGTAGAGAGAGAGGATGGAGAGAGAGAGAGGGATGGAGAGAGAGAGAGAGAGGGATGGGGAGAGAGGAATGGGGAGAGAGAGAGGATGGAGAGAGAGAGGATGGAGAGAGAGAGGAGAGAGGGAGGAGAGAGAGGATGGATGGAGAGAGGGGATGGAGAGAGAGAGGATGGAGAGAGAGAGAGGGATGGAGAGAGAAGGATGGAGGAGAGAGAGGGATGGGAGAGAGAGAATGATGGGAGAGAGAGAGAGGATGGAGAGAGAGAGGAGAGGATGGGGAGAGAGAGAAGGATGGAGAGAGAGAGGGATGGAGAGAGAGAGAGGGAGGGAGAGAGAGGGATGGATAGAGAGAGGGGATGGAGAGAGAGAGAGAGGATGGGGAGAGGAATGGGGAGAGAGAAGGATGGAGAGAGAGAGAGAGAGGAGTGGGGAGAGAGAGAGAGATGGAGGGGTTGAGGCATAGAGATGGAGAGAGAGGGTGGGGGGCTGGAGGGCCATGGACATGGAGAGCGATGGATGAAGTGAAAGAGGTAGAGGAAAGGACATGGAAACGTGTCACAGGAAAGGTGTGTGTGTGTGTGTGTGTGTGTGTGTGTGTGTGTGTGTGTGTGTGTGTGTGTGTGTGTGTGTGTGTGTGTGTGTGTGTGTGTGTGTGTGTGTGTGTGTGTGTGTGTGTGTGTGTGTGTGTGTGTGTGTGTGTGTGTGTGTGCGTGCGTGCGTGCGTGCGTGCGTGCGTGAGATGAACCTGCTCTGTCTGTCTCCACTGCCAGGGGACTTTATCAGTCCTGGCTGATAGATGCAATAATGAGCCCATCTTCAGACAGCCCTGTGTGTGTATCTTGAAGGATAGACTCCCTGTGTGTGTACTGAGTGACAGACAGACACAGTAATGGACCCATCCTCAGACACACATTAGAGGATGTCTCTAAACTCTGTGTTGACAGACTGCTCTGTGGACAGCTCCTGGCTCCCACTGTGGCGCCAAGGGGGGAACACACACACACACACACAGAGTCTATCATTCAAGCCACACACACCTAACACACTACACACACACACAGGGAGAGTCTATCATTCAAGCCACACACATACTCACACACATACAGACACACACTGCCTCCTTCAATCATGTCCACTTCTTTATCCTCTACTCTAAATACATTCTACATGGCAACACTACATTCTACAGGTATTATTCCAAAGTATTATTCCAAAGTAACTAAGTACAGAGTAAATACATAGATTATTACTCTGGTATAATTCTTACTTTATGTACCTTGTGTCCCTAATTCAAACTGAACTTGAATTGAATGTTTTTGAGTGAATATTTTTGAGGGATTTTAGGAAGTACAATGATTTTCCAGCCCCTCCACCCATTCCACTTTATAGCCGTGAGTCCACAGTCCTTACTGCTTTACCAATACAGTGTGACCTTCGGTTTATACAACCACAGAGCCAAGAATGGACTTACTTGATGTCTTTAGAACATTTTATTGCCTAAACGGCTTTAAAGACTTCAAATGAAATGTTAATTGTCACAGGCTTTGTAAACAACAGGTGTAAAGTAACAGTGAAATACTTACTTATGGATCCATTTCCAATGATGCAGAGTTAAAGATGAGATATAACAATATATAATACAATTCAAATAGTGACGCGAGGAATAAGCACACGGTGAATAACGAGTCAAAATAACCAGGCTATAATAAGGGAGTACCAGCACCGAGTCGATGTGCAGAGGTACGAGGTAACTGAGGTAGCTGTGTTTCTACAGGTAGGATAAAGTGACTAGGCAACAGGATAGATCATAGACAGTAGCAGCAGCGTATGTGTTGAGTCTGTGGCATCGGTATGCATGTGTATGTGTGTGGGCTTATGTAGTGTGTGTTTGTGTGTGTGTTGGGGTGTGAGTGTGTGGGTAGAGTCCAGTGTGTGTTGGGGTGTGAGTGTGTGGGTAGAGTCCAGTGTGTGTGTGCATGGAGTCCGTGCAAGAGAGTTAGTGCACAAAAAGGTCAATGCAGGTAGTCCTGGTAGCTATTCAGCAGTCCTGTTTAGAAGTCTTATGGCTTGGGGGTAGAAGCTGTTCAGAGTCCTGTTTAGAAGTCTTATGGCTTGGGGGTAGAAGCTGTTCAGAGTCCTGTTGGTTCCATAGTTGGTGCGTTGGTACCGCTTGCCATGCGATAGCAGAGAGAACATTTTGTGGCTTGGATGGCTGGAGTTTTGGACAAGTTTTTGGGCCTTCCTCTGACACCGCCTGGTATAGAGGTCCTTGATGGAAGGGAGCTCAGCCCCAGTGAAGTACTGGGCCGTACGCACTACCCTCTATTGCTGGGCCGTACGCACTACCCTCTATTGCTGGGCCGTACACACTACCCTCTATTGCTGGGCCGTACACACTACCCTCTATTGCTGGGCCGTACTCACTACCCTCTATTGCTGGGCCGTACACACTACCCTCTGTTGCTGGGCCGTACACACTACCCTCTATTGCTGGGCCGTACACACTACCCTCTATTGCTGGGCCGTACACACTACCCTCTATTGCTGGGCCTTACACACTACCCTCTATTGCTGGGCCGTACACACTACCCTCTATTGCAAAGCGCAACTACCCTCTGTTGCGCTTTGCAGTCGGATGCCAAGCAGTTGCCATACCAAGTGTTGATGCAGCCAGTCAAGATGCTCTCGATGGTGCAGCTATAGAACTTTTTGTGGATCTGATGGCCCATGCCAAATCTTTTCAGCCTCCTGAGGTGTAAGAGGCTTTGTTGTGCCTTCTTCACAACTTTGTTGGTGTGTTTGGATCATGATAGATCCTTAGTGATGTGGACACAGAGGAACTTGAAGCTCTCGTCAATGTAAATGGGGATGTGCCCGTCCCTCACACACACATACATACACACACTACGCTTCAAACACACTTAGAGAAAAGAGTGAGGGAGGGAGGGAGGGAGGGAGGAGATGGAGGGGTGGGGAAGAGGGAGGGAGGGAGGAGATGGAGGGTGGGGAAGAGGGAGGGAGGAGATGGAGGGGTGGGAGAAGAGGGAGGGGGTGGGGTGGGGGCAGAGGGGAGGGAGGAGATGGTGGGGTAAGAGGGAGGGAGGGGTGGAGGAAGAGGGAGGGGTGGGGGCAGAGGAGGGAGGAGATGGTGGGGTGGGGGAAGAGGGAGGTGAGGGGTGGAGGAAGAAGAGGGAGGAGATGGAGGGTGGGGTGGGGAAGAGGGAGGGGTGGGGGCAGAGGGAGGAGATGGAGGGGTGGGGTGGGGGAAGAGGGAGGGAGGGAGGGGATGGAGAGCGGGGACTCCCCAAGTATAAAGTCCCCTTTGTTTCCAGGGGCAGTATCTTTGATTGAAATATTTCCTGACATTTTCTTCTCCTCCCCACTCCCCTTCTTTTCCGTGGGAGATGTGGTTGTGAAATGTATCTTTGGCAGAGTGGGACCCAACCGCCACACAGCCGTAGCAATCACCAATGGAAACAGAAATCACTGTCTGGCCAGAGGAAAAGAGAGACGCAGGGATTGTGTGTTCTCTTGCTGGATCGAGGATCGATAAGTCGAGTGGTGAATTTCATCTGTCTTGTAAACCAAGAACAGTCTGTATGTCTGTGGCCTAGGGTCCGAAAATAGGCGGTGTGTTCGCTTGTGTGCGTGTGTAGAGGGATATGGTGTCTTTGGACAGACTGTGAGAAATAGCATTAGTGTCATAGGTGTCAAAAGAGGGGTGGGTGGGTAAGATTTAGAGTGATGTGGGGTTTCCCCAGAGGAAGGGCAGGGGCATTTGGACGGTTTAGTAGAGCTGGTATGTGTGTGTGTGCGTGTATGTGTATACATGTGGATCCAATGTATATTAATGTGGATCCAACGTACATAGATGTGTGGGTGGGTTGGGGGTGTACCCCAGCAGGGTAGCAGTGTGACTGCTGACCCAGGGAGGTGCCCTTCCTCCCTCAGCTCCACATGGGCGAGAAAGAAAACACTGCTGTGAAATACGTCCTCTTTCTAGTTCTCCTTACGACAGGCCAAGGTCATGCTCTGGTTATTGGTGTTTATGAGTCAAATGACCTTACTTTTACCATTTTATATATATTTTTAAATACCGTAAATGTATGCTTAAATTACATTTTCTGTAGCACTTCAAATAATAGAAGCCAGCTTAGTACGCAAACGTTTCATCAAGGGTGTGTGAAAATGGAAATGTGTGACTCGACGTGGCAGGATAGAGGGAAGTCACATCTTCATTGTCCTCATGTGAAGTCAACAGTACCTTCTGTCATCAACAACACACTCCATACAGTCATCCAAGTCACCCTTTCCATTCTCACCACTCAACAACAGTAGCTAGGCTATAGGCCAATTCACAGTGTTGGAAAAAGACACCGTTACTATGTCAACCACGTGTTCTTAAGTCTTGCTCTGGATAAGAGCAGGCAAAGTGTCAAATACAGGACTAAGATTGAATCGTACTACACCGGCTCGGACGCTCGTTGTATGTGACAGGGCTTGCAAACTATTACAGACTACAAAGGGAAGCACAGCCGCGAGCTGTCCAGTGACACGAGCCTACCAGACGAGCTAAATTACTTCTATGCTCGCAGCGAGGCAAATAACACTGAAACATGCATGAGAGCATCAGCTGTTCTGGAACGACTGTATGATCACGCTCTCCGTAGCCGATGTGAGTGAGACCTTTAAACATGTCAACATTCACAAGGCCACAGGGCCAGACGGATTACCAGGACGTGTACTCACAGCATGAACTGGCAAGTGTCTTCACTGACATTTTCTACCTGACAATGACTGAGTCTGTAATACCAACATGTTTCAAGCAGATCACCATAGTCCCTGTGCCCAAGAACACTAAGTTAACCTGCCTAAATGACTACCGACCCGTAGCACTCACGTCCATAGCCATGAAGTGCTTTGAAAGGCTGGTAATGGCTCACATCAACACCATTATCCCAGAAACCCTAGACCCAACAGATCCACAGATGATGCAATCACGATTGCACTCCACACTGCCCTTTCCCACCTGGACAAAAGGGACACCTATGTGAGAATTCTGTTCATTGACTACAGCTCAGCGTTCAAGACCATAGTGCCCTCAAATCTCATCAATAAGCTATGGACCCTAGGACTAAACACCTCCCTCTGCAACTGGATCCTGGACTTCCTGACGGGCTGCCCCCATGTGGTAAGAGTAGGTAACAACACATCCGCCACGCTGATCCTCAACACAGGGGCCCCTCAGGGGTGCGTGCTCAGTCCCCTCCTGTACTCCCTGTTCACCCATGACTACATGGCCAGTAACGACTCCAACACCATCATAAAGTTTGCAGACGACAACGATGAGACAGCCTATAGGGAGGAGGTCAGAGACCTGGCCGTGTGGTGCCAGGATAACAACCTCTCCCTCAACGTCAGCAAGACAAAGATGATTGTGGACTACAGGAAAAAGAGGACCGAGCACGTCCCCATTCTCATCAACTGGGCTGTAGTGGAGCAGGTTGAGAGATTCAAGTTCCTTGGTGTCCACATCACCAATGACTATCATTATCAAAACACACCAAGACAGTTGTGAAGAGGGCACGACAAAGCCTGAAAAGATTTGGCATGTGTCCTTAGATCCTCAAAAAGTTCTACAGCCAACGAGAGCATCCTGACTAGTTGCATCACTACCTGGTATGGCAACTGCTCGGCCTCCGACCGCAAGGCACTACAGAGGGTAGTGTATACGGCCCAGTACATCACTGGGGCCAAGCTTCCTGCCATCCAGGACCTCTATACCAGGCGGTGTCAGAGGAAGACCCTAAAAATGGTCAAAGACTCCAGCCGCCCTAATCATACACTGTTCTCTCTGCTAATAACTTGTTACTTTTTTTCCCACTTTTTTTTCTTAACTGCATTGTTGATTAAGGGCTTGTTAGTAAACATTTCACTGTCAGGTCTACACCTGTTGTATTCGGTGCATGTGACATACAGTTTGATTTGATTCAACACAATGGTTTTCAAATGATAGTTGAAATAGTAGTTCTCTGCTGTTAGTTATTTGCTGAGTAAATCTATAATGGCAGTAAGGCTATAATTGTGTACCTCAGTCTAGTGGTAAACTCATCTGTTTGGGTGCATGAGAACAACAATACGTTGTTATTTGTTCAAGTGAAACACTTCTGTCCTTGTTGTAGCCACTCTGGGTTCAGCCGCAGTCACACACTAGCTGAAGCACGTACTTTTTCCCTGGAGAGAAAAATGTGAGGTTTTCAGAAATGATGTGGAGTTCTATTCAGGAAAGACATGTGACACCGACCACCTGTTTGTGGCCGGGCCTCTTTAAATACATCCATATTTCTGTAAACACACACCAGTCCATATTTTTTACAAAAGCATAGTTGTGTGTGTTGGTGGGGATTTCTGTGACACAAGGCAAGCAGCGGTGGCTGGTGTGTGTGTGTGGATGACTGTTGCCAGGACAACCAGAGGAGTGTGAAAACAATTTGGAGGGATTCTGCTGGCAGCACTCTGAAACCAATCAGTGGTTACACCGCAACAAAGGCAGCCTCCAGCGGCCAAGGACACGCAGCTCTCTGTCAGGATCGCGTGTGTGTGTGTGTGTGTGTGTGTGTGTGTGTGTGTGTGTGTGTGTGTGTGTGTGTGTGTGTGTGTGTGTGTGTGTGTGTGTGTGACAGAGAGCGCGCGCGTGTGGACAGAGAGAGAGCGCGCGCGTGTGGACAGAGAGAGAGCGCGCGTGTGTGGACAGAGAGAGAGCGCGCGTGTGGACAGAGAGAGCGCGCGCGTGTGGACAGAGAGAGCGCGCGCGTGTGGACAGAGAGAGCGCGCGCGTGTGGACAGAGAGCGCGCGCCGTGTGGACAGAGAGCGCGCGCCGTGTGGACAGAGAGCGCGCACGTGGACAGAGAGCGCGCACGTGGACAGAGAGAGCGCGCGCGTGTGGATAGAGAGCGAGCGGGTGTGTGGATAGAGAGCGAGGGCGTGTGTGTGTGGACAGAGCAAACGTGTGTGTGTGTGTGTGTGTGTGTGTGTGTGTGTGTGTGTGTGTGACACTGACAGTATGCTTGTGTGTGGGCAGCATATGGTTGTGTGTGTGTGTACACGTGCTTGTGTTTGTGAGTCAAATGTTTATGTTAGTACATGAAGGGTGTGTGTGGGTAGTGAATAGTTGTTTGTTTATGGAGAGGGTAGTGTGTGTGTGTGTGTGCGTGTGCGTGTGTGTACCATACCCAGTATTGTAATTGTGCTTTAAGATGTGGCTGGCTGTATTTAGGAAGAGTGCAGAATGTAGAACACAAGATGGAGTTGACAACAGAAGTTCAAACTGTTTTATTGTGTATGTCTGAATTTATGTCTTAATGCATAGATTTGTGTGCGTGTGTGTGACTGGAGCAGTGCAGAGATGGTTAGTAGCAGGGCGTGGCCAGCAGAGAGAAAATATCCCTGCCGACCACGGGAATGATTCCCCCCCCTGCACCACACCCTCTGGGGCCAAGAGCTGCTTTCACCATCCACCTCTTTCTCTCTCTCTCTCTCTCTCTCTCTCTCTCTCTCTCTCTCTCTCTCTCTCTCTCCCTCTCCCCCCTCCCCCTCTCTCTCTCTCTCTCTCTCCCTCTCCCGCCCCCCTCTCTCTCTCTCTCTCTCTCTCTCTCTCTCTCTCTCTATCTCTCTCTCCTCTCTCTCTCTCTCTCTCTCTCTCTCTCTCTCCCTCTCCCGCCCTCCCCCCTCTCTCTCTCCCTCTCCCGCCCCCCCCTCTCTCTCTATCTCTCTCTCCCTCTCTCTCTCTCTCTCTCTCTCCCTCTCTCTCTCTCTCTCTCCCGCCCCCTCTCTCTCTCCCCTCTCCCGCCCCCCTCTCTCTCTCTCTCCCCTCTATCTCTCTCCCTCTCTCTCTCTCTCTCTCTCTCTCTCCCTCTCCCGCCCTCCCCCTCTCTCTCTCTCTCTCTCTCTCCCTCTCCCGCCCCCCCTCTCTCTCTATCTCTCTCTCTCTCTCTCTCTCTCTCTCTCTCCCTCTCTCTCTCTCTCTCTCTCTCCCGCCCCCCTCTCTCTCTCTCTCTCTCTCCTCTCCCTCTCCCTCTCCCCCCCTCTCTCTCTCTCTCCCTCTATCTCTCTCCCTCTCTCTCTCTCTCTCTCTCTCCCTCTCCCTCCCCCTCTCTCTCTCTCTCTCCCTCTATCTCTCTCCCTCTCTCTCTCTCTCTCTCTCTCTCTCCCTCTCCCCGCCCCCCTCTCTCTCTCTCTCTCTATCTCTCTCTCCCTCTCTCTCTCTGTCTCTCTCTCTCTCTCTCTCTCCCCCTCTCTCTCTCTCTCCCGCCCCCTCTCTCTCTCTCTCTCTCTCCTCTCTCTCTCTATCTCTCTCTCCAGCCCTCCCTCCTCTTTCTCTCCCTCTCTCTCTCTCCCTCTCTCTCTCTCTCTCTCTCCCTCTCTCTCTCTCTTTCTCTCTCTGTCTGTGCCTGTGTGTTTCTCCTCCCTGTTTCTATCTCTCCATCTATTTCTCTGTGTGTCTTTCTGTCCACAGCTCACTCTCTCCATATATTCCTAGTCTCTCGCTCTTTTAATATATATCTTAGTCTCTCAGTCTCCCATCTATATATCATGTACATACTTACCTCTCTCCTCCCTCTGTATTTACTCTCATCTCTGTTCGGGAGTTTCCTCATACTGTGACCACAGAGGATAGGATTGCTGGGACATTCCGCATCATCAGTGTGGGACAGGAGGATGCAGTTGCAGAGTGATTATGGTGTGTGTGTGTGTGTGTGTGTGTGTGTGTGTGTGTGTGTGTGTGTGTGTGTGTGTGCGAGTGCTTGTTTGTATACATCATCACAGTATTTGTACATATACAGTGGAATAATATCACATTCTCTGGTTTGCGGGGTTAGGGGCATGCATTCCTGTGTGTCTGAGTGGTTGGTGTTTGGTGGGTCGAGCTGAGCTGGTCTGGTCTGATATGTCAGTGGGCCATGCAGAACACAAAGCGATGGGCAGCCCTGGTCTGCCTCTCAGCACATTCCAGGCCCAGGAATAGTATGAAATAAACCCAGACCAGCAGCCACACTGCAAGATGATTAAGGTCCTCTCTTCTCATCTTTCTCCCTCCCTCCTTCTCCCGCTGTTTCCTGCTCACAAACCCACCAATCATGGGCTGTCTGGAGTGTCTGCCCGGTAGTAGTGGCAGCAGCGCCAAGGATCCTTAAAGAATGTTCCGTTAATGGCAAACTGGATACGTAGCACTTTTTCTATAAATACTTTTGTCTCAACCTGCTTAACAACAAGCCAGGCCTCCATTGATTGGATAGAGGGATAACTTGACAGAGGAGAGGTAGAGAAGATAGACTAGGATTGTGGATGGAGACAGTATGGCGAGGGAAAGTAGAGGGACACAGGCCTATGTGGTTGAACATGTGCTAAGCTAGTCTCTCTTCACAGACACTGTACCTCCATCACAGAGTGCTATGCAGACTATGTGTGTGTTAGGAGCAGAATGACACTGTACCTCCATCACAGAGTGCTATGCAGACTATGTGTGTGTTAGGAGCAGAAGGACACTGTGGAAGTGGAGCGTTGTGGAGCGGCTCTGGCCTGAAACATGTTAGAGCTTTTTCTCAGCACCCGTCTGGCTGACCCATATTATTGGCTTCTGTCATTTGTTTCCAAAATTCATTTCTGCCAATTTCCTCCCGCTTTCTCTCTCTCTCTCCAGTCACCTTGCTTCCTCCTCTGAGGCGTTTTGCAGGGAACTTTCTATTTTCCTCTGAGTCAGACGCTCTTTTCCTGCTTGACCTTTTGTAAAGGGAAATGTTGGAAAGCGGCGCCCGGTCATTATTTTCTGAATGATGTGTTGCTGTATTTGCGTTCTCCCTCATGCCAGTGCTGCCGTTTCTGTCATGTGAGAGATTGGGTTCCAGGAAGCATTTAGACCTCTTTGTTGGGACTTGAGACGGGTAGGTAAATTCTGCAGGGTTGGGCCAGGTTTAGGCCAGGGTTGGGTCAGGTTTAGGCCAGAATTGGGCCAGGTTTTGGCCAGGGTTGGGCCAGGTTTAGGCCAGGTTTAGGCCAGGTTTAGGCCAGGGTTGGGCCAGGTTTAGGCCAGGGTTGGCCAGTTCTGACAGTTCTCCCAGGTTTGGGAAAGACACAGACGCTCTATTGTAGCTGGGGCTCAGCTGGAGTCTGACTGCTGAATGGGTCAAACGAGGCGGTTCTGCCACAAACACAATGGTCTAGAACCACGTCAACACCCCTCCCCATCTCCAGCCTGCAAGGTGTGTACCAAACACGGCAGAGTTGGTATTCCTCGGGCTGGTCATAGTCATAGAGCCTCTGTGTCTGGACCAGTTTGTAACTGAAAGCCTTCCCATAGTAGTCTATGGTCAAGACAGACTGGAGTTCAGTCTGTTTGGCTGTGTTTATTTAGCTCAGGCCCAAGCCTTGTTGGTCTATAATGCCACCCTGTCCTGACACATACGAAACATATTGTTCAGACGTCCCACAGACAGACAAAGGCCTGAGTGTGTGGACTGAACATATCTCTGGGCATCTGACCCAGAGACCCCGACCCTGTGTATCCACATCAACCCCCTCCCACACACACACACACACAGTGAGGGACAGCCCCTCCCTGTCTGAGAGGAGTCATTAAAGCCTCTCCACACTCCTCTGTCTCTGCGTTGACTCTACCTCTCCGTCCACCACCCCCAGATGGACTGATAGACTGCTTTATTAACTAGACCTGCTGCTGAGAGACAGACAAGCCAGGGGAGGGAACGCATATATACACACACAGTTGGTTATACACACACACTTTCTCTCTCCCTCACACACACACACACACACACACATACATAAGCACTCTAACAAAGACACATCATTTATCACACATTAACTTTTCCCTTGGACAGACAGAAACATACATACACACACACACACACACGCACACAGTCAGTAGCCATTTCATTAGCAGCTGTCCCAACACTGGTGTCTCCCACTAAGAGCCTTTTCTCTGTGGTTCCAGTGGCCCCAGCACTGCCTGTGAGTTGGATGGGACTGGAATCCCCCCTCCTATTGGGAGTGTAATTTGCTTGATCATGCAGTGGTTTACCAGAGGGGTTACTGACTTAGACACCACGACTTCTGGGATTACAGCCCAGTGTTTACACAGCCGCGTGAACATAACCCCAACCTCCACCCACCCCTCATACAGCTTGTGTGTGTGGCGTGTGTGTGCGTGCGTGTGTGCGTGCGTGCTTAAAGAGAGCATAGAGGAGCTAGAAAGGTAACTGGTCTCTGACACCGGAATATGTGTTTGTCTGTATATGTGGTGCAACCCAAGTCTCCTGTTCCACCGACAATTACCTAGCTTGTATACTGTCCCCTCCTCTTCTCTCTCTGTCCCCTCCTCTCCTCTCTCTGTCTCCTGCTCTCCTCTCTCTGTCCCCTCCTCTTCTCTCTCTGTCCCCTCCTCTCCTCTCTCTGTCCCCTCCTCTTCTCTCTCTGTCTCCTGCTCTCCTCTCTCTGTCTCCTGCTCTCCTCTCTCTGTCTCCTGCTCTCCTCTCTCTGTCTCCTGCTCTCCTCTCTCTGTCCCCTCCTCTTCTCTCCTCTCTCTGTCCCCTCCTCTCTCTGTCCTCTCCTCTCCTGCCCTCTCCTCTCTCTGTCCCCTCCTCTCATCTCTCTGTCCTCTCCTCTCCCCTCTCTGTACCCTCCTCTTCTCTCCTCTCTCTGTCCTCTCCTCTCCTGCCCTCTCCTCTCTCTGTCCCCTCCTCTCTCTGTCCCCTCCTCTCCTCTCTTTGTCCCCTGCTCTTCTTTCTTCTCTCTCTCCTCTCCTGACCTCTCCTCTCTCTGTCCCCTCCTCTTCTCTCCTCTCTCTGTCCCCTGCTCTCCTCTCCTGTCCTCTCTCTGTCCTCTCCTCTCTCTGTCCCCTCCTCTCATCTCTCTGTCTCCTGCTCTCCTCTCTCTGTCCCCTCCTCTTCTCTCCTTTCTCTGTCCTCTCCTCTCCCTTCTCTGTCCCCTTCTCTTCTCTCCTCTCTCTGTCATCTCCTCTCCTGCCCTCTCCTCTCTCTGTCCCCTCCTCTCTCTGTCCCCTGCTCTTCTCTCTCTCCTCTCCTGACCTCTCCTCTCTCTGTCCCCTCCTCTCTCTGTCCCCTCCTCTCTCTGTCCCCTGCTCTTCTCTCTCTCCTCTCCTGACCTCTCCTCTCTCTGTCCCCTCCTCTTCTCTCCTCTCTCTGTCCCCTGCTCTCCTGTCCCCTGACTCTACCTCTCTTTGTCCCCTGCTCTTCTCTCTTCTCTCTCTCCTCTCCTGACCTCTCCTCTCTCTGTCCCCTCCTCTTCTCTCCTCTCTCTGTCCCCTGCTCTCCTCTCCTGTCCTCTCTCTGTCCTCTCCTCTCTCTGTCCCCTGCTCTCTCTGTCCCCTGCTCCCCTGTCCCCTGACTCTACCTCTCTTTGTCCCCTGCTCTTCTCTCTTCTCTCTCTCCTCTCCTGACCTCTCCTCAGGAGGAAAGACTGCTTTATTAACTAGACCTGCTGCTGAGAGACAGACAGGCCAGGGGAGGGAACGCATAGATATACACACACACTTTCTCTCTCCCTCACACACACACACCCACACACACACACATACATAAGCACTCTAACAAAGACATATCATTTATCACACATTAACTTTTCCCTTGGACAGACAGAGACACACACACACACACACAGTCAGTAGCCATTTCATTAGCAGCTGTCCCAACACTGGTGTCTCCCACTAAGAGCCTTTTCTCTGTGGTTCCAGTGGCCCCAGCACTGCCTGTGAGTTGGATGGGACTGGAATCCCCCCTCCTATTGGGAGTGTAATTTGCTTGATCATGCAGTGGTTTACCAGAGGGGTTACTGACTTAGACACCAAGACTTCTGGGATTACAGCCCAGTGTTTACACAGCCGCGTGAACATAACCCCAACCTCCACCCACCCCTCATACAGCTTGTGTGTGTGGCGTGTGTGTGCGTGCTTGCTTAAAGAGAGCATAGAGGAGCTAGAAAGGTAACTGGTCTCTGACACCTGAATATGTGTTTGTCTGTATATGTGGTGCAACCCAAGTCTCCTGTTCCACCGACAATGACCTAGCTTGTATACTGTCCCCTCCTCTTCTCTCTCTGTCCCCTCCTCTCCTCTCTCTGTCTCCTGCTCTCCTCTCTCTGTCTCCTGCTCTCCTCTCTCTGTCCCCTCCTCTTCTCTCCTATCTCTGTCCTCTCCTCTCCTGCCCTCTCCTCTCTCTGTCCCCTCCTCCCCTCTCCTCTCTCTGTCCCCTCATCTCCTCTCTCTGTCCCCTCCTCTCCTCTCTCTGTCCCCTCCTCTCCTCTCTCTGTCCCCTCCTCTCTCTGTCCTCTCCTTCCCTCTCCTCTCTCTGTCCCCTCCTCTTCTCTCCTATCTCTGTCCTCTCCTCTCTCTGTCCCCTCCTCTTCTCTCCTCTCTGTCCCCTCCTCTTCTCTGCTCTCTGTCCCCTCCTCTCCTCTCTCTGTCCTCTCCTCCCCTCTCCTCTCTCTGTCCCCTCCTCTCCTCTCTCAACCCTCCATTCCCACGTTGCCAGCCTCTACGTTTTGTTTTTAGATTAACATACAATGCTGTTGTGGCCGTTTAGTCTGGACCATGCTCACACACACATCACACACGCACGTCACATCACAGAGCAGGGGACACAGGGGAATGCAGGCGCTCTGTGAGGCCTGTGTGTATTTTGACTATAGCCCCCTGAAGCTCTAAAGAGCACCCGCTCTTTTCTCTTAGAGGGGAAGCGGAGCGGAAAACCTCTGCTTTGAAGAGAAGGCGATAGGACCATTCTCCTCTGGGGAAATGTTATCTACTTGTTGACATTTGTTTGACTGTTTTTGTGTTGCTGACGGGAGTGTACAGTGTTGCAGTCAAACGTCTTTGAACCCACACCATACATATCAATACACACTATCATGAACCCACACCGTACATATCAATACACACTATCATGAACCCACACCGTACATATCAATACACACTATCATGAACCCACACCGTACATATCAATACACACTATCATGAACCCACACCGTACATATCAATACACACTATCATGAACCCACACCGTACATATCAATACACACTATCATGAACCCACACCGTACATATCAATACACACTATCATGAACCCACACCGTACATATCAATACACACTATCATGAATCCACACGTTACATATCAATACACACTATCATGAACACACACATACTCACCAATACGGTACACATGTCAAATCAAAATAAAATAAATCACATGCACCGAATAGAATATAGTGAAATGCTTACTTACCCCTAACTGACAGTATATATATATGTATATATATATATAATGATTCAAAAAGAATATAAACAAATATATATGTAAAAAAATATATATATATGAATAAGGCTAACAAATAAAAGTAACAAGTCATTAAAGAGCAGCAGTAAAATAACAATAGCGAGACTATATACCGGTAGTATATGTACCAGTACAGAGTCAATGTGCGGGGGCACCGGTTAGTCGAGGTAATTGAGGTAATATGTACATGTAGGTAGAGTTATTAAAGTGATGATAACAACCTAGAGTAGCATCGGTGTAAAGGGGAGGCAATACAAATAGTCTGGGTAGCCATTTTATTAGATGTTCAGGAGTCTTATGGCTTGGGCGTAGAAGCTGTTTAGAAGCCTCTTGGACCTAGACTTTGCACTCCGGTACCGCTTACCGTGCAGTAGCAGAGAGAACAGTCTATGACTAGGGTGGCTGGAGTCTTTGACAATTTTTTAGGGCCTTCCTCTGACACCGCCTGGTATAGAGGTCCTGGATGGCAGGAAGCTTTGCCCCAGTGATGTACTGGGCCGTAAGCACTACCCTCTGTAGTGCCTTGAGTTCAGAGGCCGAGCAGTTGCCATACCAGGCAGTAATGCAACCACTCAGGATGCTCTCGATGGTGCAGCTGTAGAGCCTTTTGAGGATCTGAGGACCCATGCCAAACATTTTCAGTCTCCTGAGGGGGAATATGTTTTGTCGTGCCCTCTTCACGACTGTCTTGGTGTGCTTGGACCATGTTAGTTTGTTGGTGATGTGGACACCAAGGAACTTGAAGCTCTCAACCTGCTCCACTACAGCCCTATTGATGAGAATGGAGGCGCACTCAGTCCTCTTTTTCCTGTAGTCCACAATCATCTCCTTTGTCTTGATCACGCTGAGGGAGAGGTTGTTGTCCTGGCATCACACAGCAAGGTCTCTGATCTCCTCCCTATAGGCTGTCTTGCCGTTTTCGGTGATCGGGCCTTCCACTGTTGTCATCGGCAAACTTTATGATGGTGTTGAGGTCGTGCCTGCCCGTGCAGTCATGAGTGAAAAAGGAGTACAGGAGGGGACTGAGCACGCACCCCTGAGGGGCCCCTGTGTTGAGGATCAGCGTGGCGGATGTTTTGTTACCTACCCTTACCACCTGTGGGTGGGCCGTCGGGAAGTCCAGGATCCAGTTGCAGAAGGAGGTGTTTAGTCCCAGGGTCCTTAGCTTATTGATGTTGAACACTGAGATGTAGTCAATGAATAGCATTCTCACGTAAAGTTGAAGCCGGAAGTTTACATACACTTAGGTTGGAGTCATTTAAAACTGTTTTTTCAGCCACTCCACAAATTTCTTGTTAAAAACTATAGTTTTGGCAAGTCGGTTAGGGCATCTACTTTGTGCATGACACAAGTCATTTTTCCAACAATTGTTTACAGACAGATTATTTCACTTATAATTCACTGTATCATAATTCCAGTAGGTCAGAATTTTACATACACTAAGTTGACTGTGCCTTTAAACAGCTTGGAGAATTCCACAAAATGATGTCATAGCTTTAGAAGCTTCTGTTAGGCTAATTGACATAATTTGAGTCAATTGGAGGTGACCTGTGGATGTATTTCAAGGTCTACCTTCAATCTCAGTGCCTCTTTTGCTTGAGAACATGGGAAAATCAAAAGTAATCAGCCAAGACCTGAGAAAAAATGGTAGACCTCCACAAGTCTGGTTCATCCTTGGGAGCAATTTCCAAACGCCTGAAGGTACCACGTTCATCTGTAGAAACAATAGCACGCAAGTATAAACACCATGGGACCACGCAGCCATCATACCTCTCAGGAAGGAGACACGTTCTGTCTCCTAGAGATGAACGTACTTTAGTGCAAAAAGTGCAAATCAATCAGAACAACAGCAAAGGACCTTGTGAAGATGCTGGAGGAAACAGGTACAAAAGTATCTATATCCACAGTAAAATTAGTCCTATATCGACATAACCTGAAAGGCTGCTCAGCAAGGAACAAGCCACTGCTCCAAAACCTCCATAAAAAAGCCAGACTACGGTTTGCAATTGCACATGGGGACAAAGATCGTACTTTTTGGAGAAATGTCCTCTGGTCTGATGAAACAAAAATAGAACTGTTTGGCCATAATGACCATCGTTATGTTTGGAGGGAAAAGGGGGAGGCTTGCAAGCCGAAGAACACCATCCCAACCTTGATGCACGAGGGTGGCAGCATCATGTTGTGGGGGTGCTTTGCTGCAGGGAGGACTGGTACACTTCACAAAATAGATGGCATCATGAGGGAGGACAATTGTGTGGATATATTGAAGCAACATCTCAAGACATCAGTCAGGAAGTTAAAGCTTGGTCGCAAATGGGTCTTCCAAATGGACAATGACCCCGAGCATACTTCCAAAGTTGTGGCAAAATGGCTTAAGGACAACAAAGTCAAGGTATTGGAGTGACCATCACAAAGCCCTGACCTCAATCCCATAGAAAATCTGTGGGCAGAACCAAAAAAGCGTGTGCGAGCAAGGAGGCCTACAAACCTGACTCAGTTACACCAGCTCTGCTAGGAGGAATGGGTCAAAATTCACCCAACTTATTGTGGGAAGCTTGTGGAAGGCTACCTGAAACGTTTGACCCAAGTTAAACAATTTAAAGGCAATGCTACCAAATACTGACCCACTGGAAATGTGATGAAAGAAATAAAAGCTGAAATAAATCATTCTCTCTACTATTATTCTGACATTTCACATTCTTAAAATAAAGTGGTGATCCTAACTGACCTATGACACAGAATTTTTACTTGGATTAAATGTCAGGAATTGTGAAAAACTGAGTTTAAATGTATTTGGTTAAGGTGTATGTAAACTTCCAACTTCAACTGTAGGTGTTCCTTTTGTCCAGGTGAGAAAGGGCAGTGTGGAGTGCAATAGAGATTGGATCATCTATGGATCTGTTAGGGCGGTATGCAAATTGGAGTGGGTCTAAGGTTTCTGGGATAATGGTGTTGATGTGAGCCATGACCTGCCTTTCAAAGAACTTCATGGCTACAGACGTGAGTGCTATGGGTCAGCAAGTTACCTTAGTGTTCTTGAGCACAGGGACTATGGTGGTCTGCTTAAAACATGTTGGTATTACAGACTCGGACAGGGAGAGGTTGAAAATGTCAGTGAAGACACTCTCAGTACACGGTAATCTGTCTGGCCCTGTGGCCTTGTGAATGTTGACCTGCTTAAAGGTCTTACTCACATTGGCTGCGGAGAGTGTGATCACACAGTCTTCCGTAACAGCTCGTGCTCTCATACATATTTCAGTGTTATTTGCCTCGAAGCGAGCATAGAAGAGTTTAGCTCGTCTGGTAAGCTCGTGTCACTGGGCAGCTCTCGGCTGTGCTTCCCTTTGTAGTCTGAGCCGGTATAGTGCGATTCGATTTTAGTCCTGTATTAATGCTTTTCCTGTTTGATGGTCTGTCGGAGGGCATAGCAGGATTTCTTATAAGCTTCCGGGTTAGAGTTCCGCTCCTTGAAAGCTGCAGCTCTACCCTTTAGCTCAGTGTGAATGTTGCCTGTAATCCATGGCTTCTGGTTGGAGTATGTACGTACAGTCACTGTGGGGACGACATCATTGATGCACTTCATTGATGAAGCCAATGACTGATGTTGTGTACTCCTCAATGCCATCGGAGGAATCCCGGAACATATTCCAGTCTGTGCTAGCAAAACAGTCCTGTAGCTTAGCATCTGCTTCATCTGACAAATTTTTTATTGATCTAGTCAACGGTGCTTCCTGCTTTCCTTTTTGCTTGAAAGTAGGAATCAGGAGGATAGAATTATGGTTAGATTTGCCAAGTGGAGGGCGAGGGAGAGCTTTGTATGTGTCTCTGTGTGTGGAGTAAAGGTGGTCCAGAGTTTTTTTTCCTCTGGTTGCATATTTAACATGCTGATAAAAATTTGGTAAAACTGATTTAAGTTTCCTTGCATTAAAGTCCCCGGCCACTATGAGCGCCGCCTCTGGGTGAGCGGTTTCCTGTTTGCTTATGGCGGAATACAGCTCATTGAGTGCGGTCTTAGTGCCGGCCTCAGTCTGTTGTGGTATGTAGACAGCTACGAAAAATACAGATCAACTCCCTAGGTAGATAGTGTGGTCTAGAGATTATCATGAGATACTCTACCTCAGGCCTCTGCAGAGAGGCCCACGGTAAAACTGATGCTCTATTTAGTCTAGAAGGTTCCACTTAGTTACTTTGTTGATCAAATAAAACTAGGAGAGGACCTGACTCTCTTATGCTTTAACCCCATCTTTTACGATGGAAATGTTTATCAAGTCCTGATAAAATGGCCCTGTTAACCCAAAAGGGTTCTGGTTGTCTGGATGAAAAATGTCTGACAGCTCTTTTACTGCTATGTGATCGCCCATGTATTTCTGTCTGGGGAGTAGCAGCAGCAACTGAAGTGTTGATGTGGTTTGGACTTGGGTCTGTCACAATGGGACTGATTGTAGAAGGAAACCTGACTGTCAATCAATGCTTGATTCTGACAAAGGGGGTGGTGTTTGTCAGGAAGATTTTTGTGACTGTATGCATTTTACTTTGGCTAGTTCTCTCTCTCCTTTCTTTCTCTCTTTCTCTCTCACCGACAAACAATTCTCTCCCTATCTAACACACTCCCATACTATCCCATTCTTTCAAGCATGAGCACACACACGCGCACTTTCTAACTCCTATCAATACACACACACACAGAGATCTGATGTGTCAGTCCCACTGGTGTCTCTACTTTTTCGTGTCTTTTCAGCTGCTGAGGAGTGGCTTCTCTCTTCTCTCTCTCTCTCTCTCTCTCTCTCTTATTTATATATATATATATATACCTGAGTCTCCCAATCAGAGTAGTGACAGACAGACAGTGTCCAGCCTGGATTAGCCCTGTCGCTACCGCACAGCACAGGATTAACCATTGCTACACACACACTCCATCTATAGAGACATAGACACATAGACTTTTATGTATGTACTCAAACACCCACACACACAGAATATTTGAATAATCAATACATACATATCAACCTAAACTGTATATTCTGCTGTGTCTGCGTGCATTTGTGTTTATATATGAATGAGAGAGTTCAGCTTTTCCTCGGGGCAGGTCACTACAGCCATCCTCTTTTATGTGTGATTGGGAAAGATCTGAGGGAGTACGCGTGGTGCCCGGTTCTCCTCCGTGTTACCCAAATGGAAACCCAGCTCTCAGTCAGGACAATAAGACACTGCTCCCTGTTTAACTGGCCCACTTCTACTGGCACGTTGCTGCTGCTTCACACAGGCTTTTCTGTTGAGTCTTAACCAGTTCTGTCTTTTTTTGGTGGTTGATTTTGGTTTATTTGGTTATTTTTACACTGGCTTGCCTGTGGGGATCATTTAGGAAGGCTAGACAAAAGAGCCGGAGGCCGCAGGCGGAAAAACAGGCCAGTTTATAAGGCCCCTCAACTAACACACACAGCCTTGATACACACTCAGCCCTGATACACTGTGCTCTAGCAACAATGGCGCTCTACACACTGGATCGTGTAGGTCACACACTGCACATGACTGTGCACATCAGATACAGCACCCTGGCCTACACACTGGAACTCACCTCCCACACGATACACACTGAACCTTTCAGACGGAGCCATGCACACAAAAAGCCAGTACACACACACTTCAGCCAGGACTTTGTAAGCCCTAGACGATTACCCAGCTGATTGGAGTCCCTCTCCGGAGTCTCTAAACACACACAGTCTTTTAGAGAACTCACCACAGCCCCCCTACACACACAGCACTCTCCTTTCTCATGGAGATAAGGATGTCTCATTGTTGGGAGACAATTATCTTATCAAAGAGCCAATCCAATGTGGAGGCGGGGGGTGATGCGACAGGTGCCGTTGTAATACAATTTGTCTATGGGAGGGTTTGCAAGCCGTCTGAACTTAATTGTACCGAGGGTCACAGTCCTCTCTGCTGCACTGTACATAATAGCATTGTGTAACAGTATGCTAACCACAGCATCGGCACAATGCAAATCTAGGATCACCTTGACATCTTACATTGCTAACTTGAGCGGACTGACAACTCAAATCAAATCAGATTGTATTTGTCACATACACATGGTTAGCAGATGTTAATGCGAGTGTAGCGAAATGCTTGTGCTTCTAGTTCCGACCGTGCAGTAATATCTAACAAGTAATCTAACAATTTCACAACAACTACCTGTAAAGGAATGAATAAGAATATCTACATATAAATATATGGATGAGCGATGGCCGAACGGCATAGGCAGGATGCCGTAGATGGTATAGAGTATAGTATATACATATGAGATGAGTAATGTAGGGTGTGTAAACAGTATATAGAGTGGCATTGTATAAAGTGGCTAGTGATACATTTATTACATCCAATTTTTTATTTTTAAAGTGGCTAGAGATTTGAGTCAGTATTTTGGCAGCAGCCACTCAATGTTAGTGATGGCTGTTTAAGAGTCTGATGGCCTTGAGATAGAAGCTGTTTTTCAGTCTCTCGGTCCCAGCTTTGATGCACCTGTACTGACCTCGCCTTCTGGATGATAACGGGGTGAACAGGTAGTGGCTCGGTTGGTTGTTGTCCTTGATTATCTTTTTGGCATTCCTGTAACATCAGGTGGTGTAGGTGTCCTGGAGGGCAGGTAGTTCGCCCCCGGTGATGCGTTGTGCAGACCTCACTACCCTCTGGAGAGCCTTACGGTTATGGGTGGAGCAGTTGTCGTACCAGGCGGTGATACAGCCCGACAGGATGCTCTCAATTGTGCACCTGTAAAAGTTTGTGAGTGTTTTCAGGGACAAGCCAAATTTCTTCAGCCTCCTGAGGTTGAAGAGGCGCTGCTGCTCCTTCTTCACCACGCTGTCTATGTGGGTGGACCATTTCAGTTTGTCCGTGATGTGTACGCCGAGGAATTTAAAACTTTCCACCTTCTCCACTACTGTCCCGTCGATGTGAATAGGGGGGTGCTCCCTCTGCTGTTTCCTGAAGTCCTCGATCATCTCCTTTGTTTTGTTGACGTTGAGTGTGAGTATGTTTTCCTGACACCACACTCCGAGAGGTGGATTGGAGATGTTGTTTCCTAACCTCACCACCTGGGGGCGGCCCGTCAGAAAGTCCAGGACCCAGTTGCACAGGGCGGGGTCGAGACCCAGGGTCTCAAGCTTAATGACAAGTTTGGAGGGCACTATGTTGTTAAATGCTGAGCTGTAGTCAATGAACAGCATTCTTACATAGGTATTCCTCTTGTCCAGATGGGTTAGGGCAGTGTGCAGTGTGATTGCGTCGTCTGTGGACCTATTGGGGCATTAAGCAAATTGGAGTGGGTGTAGGGTGTCAGGTAGGGTGGAGGTGATATGATCCTTGACTAGTCTCTCAAAGCACTTCATGATTATGACGAAAGTGAGTGCTACGGGGCGGTAGTCGTTTAGCTCAGTTGCCTTAGCTTTCTTGGGAACAGGAACAATGGTGGCCCTCTTGAAGCATGTGGGAACAGCCGACTGGGATAGGGATTGATTGAATATGTCTGTAAACACACCAGCCAGCTGGTCTGCTCATGCTCTGAGGACGCGGCTGGGGATGCCGTCTGGGCCAGCAGCCTTGAGAGGGTTAACACGTTTAAATGTTTTACTCATGTTGGCTGCGGTGAAGGAGAGTCTGCGGGTTTTGGTATCGGGCCGTGTCGGTGGCAATGTATTGTCCTCAAAGCGAGCAAAGAAGTTGTTTAGTTTGTCTGGGAGCAAGGCATCGGGGTCCGCGACGGGCCTGGTTTTCTTTTTGTAGTCCGTGATTGACTGTAGACCCTGCCACATTCCTCTCGTGTCTGAGCCGTTGAATTGCGACTCTACTTTGTCTCTATTCTGACGCTTAGCTTGTTTGATTGCCTTGCGGAGGGAATAGCTACACTGTTTGTATTCGGTCATATGTCCGGTCGCCTTGCCCTGATTAAAAGCAGTGGTTTGCGCTTTCAGTTTTGAGTGAATGCTGCCATCAATCCACGGTTTCTGGTTGGGGAAGGTTTTAATAGTCGCTGTTGGTACAACATCACCGATGCACTTGCTAATAAACTCGCTCACCGAATCAGCGTATACATCAATGTTGTTGTTCGACTCTATCCGGAACATATCCCAGTCCGCGTGATCGAAGCAATCTTGAAGCGTGGAATCAGATTGTTCGGACCAGCGTTGAACAGACCTGAGCACGGGCGTTTCCTGTTTTAGTTTCTGTCTATAGGCTGGAAGCAACTTTATGGAGTCGTGGTCAGATTTGCCGAAAGGAGGGCGGGGGAGGGCTTTGTATGTGTCGTGGAAGTTAGAGTAACAATGATCCAGAATGCTGCCAGCCCTGGTCGCCCAATCGATATGCTGATAAAATGTAGGGAGCCTTGTTTTCAGATTAGCCTTGTTAAAATCCCCAGCTACAATAAATGCAGCCTCAGGATATGTGGTTTCCAGTTTACATAGAGTCCAATGAAGTTCTTTCAGGGCCGTCGAGGTGTCTGTTTGGGGTGGATGTTCACGACTGTGATTATAATCGAAGAGAATTCTCTTGGTTGATAATGCGGTCGGCATTTGATTGTAAGGAATTCTAGGTCAGGTGAACAGAAGGACTTGAGTTCCTGTATGTTGTTATGATCACACCACGACTCGTTAATCATAAGGCATACACCCCCGCGCTTCTTCTCATCAGAGAGATCTTTGTTTCTGTCGGCGCGATGCCAATTTGATTTGATTAGCACAATGCTAATCAAATCAAATTGTATTGGTCACATGCACATATTTAGCAGATGTTATTGCAGGTGTAGCGAAATACTTGTGTATCTAGCTTCAACAGTGCAGTAGTGTCTAACAATTCAATCTTAACCTATATTATGAACAGTGTTATCCATAGCTAACACCACAGGAGAGCATTTGGCTCAGATTCCCCTCGGCCTATTGGTCACCACTAAATGACAGAACATCTCTAAATCAGGCATCAGAGATGGAGAGAAGGGACTGTCTATCCGCCATCACAGATGAATCCCAAGTTAATGACGTGTGGGAGTTATGTTCATAATAACGTGTTAATCACTCCTATCTCTCTGTCTGGCCCTTTTCAGATAAAGATTCCAAGGACAAGAAAGTGTCTGCTGAGGGAGCAGTCAAGGAGACAGTGGAAGAGACTGCAGAAGAGCCTGTGAAAGAAGTGAAGAAAGAAAAGAAGGACCCCTCTAAGGAAAAGAAGGAGTCGACCAAGGAGCCTAAAGAGCCCAAGGACCCTGGGAAAGAGTCAAAAAAGGAGTCTTTGAAAGAGTCCAAGGAAAAGAAGGAGTCCTCCAAGGAAAAGAAGGAGTCCTCCAAGGAATCTGGAAAGGAGTCTTCTAAGGACACCAGCAAAGAGTCTTTGAAGGAGCCTGGGAAAGAGAAAGTGTCAAGAAAGTCATCTGTGAAGGTCAAGGAGAAAAAGAAAGAGCCAGATGCTGCTGCTGGAGAGGGCTGATAATTTCATGCAATAAATACATTCAGTTACACACACACACACCCACACACACACACACACAGTCTCACATATACACTCATATTCATTGACAAACACACTTCTATCAGGGCGGATGCTGGTCCATAGTCAGGACTTCTGGTGTCTGTGTTGGATGAAGGTGTGGTGCAGAAGATGAGGCCCAGTCAGAAACTCCAGTAGAACAGTCTAGGAGTTGGACGTGCGACATCAAAGCCCTTCCCCTCCCTTCCTTCCAGTGGCAGCGTCTCGCAGTGGAACCCACAGCCCTGTGCGTCGGTAAGCCCTAACCACCCCGCCTACACGCGGGCACTCTGACATCTGCCCCACCCTCTCGCCCCCTCGTGTGGCACCATGCCTTGCCAAAGCCACCCCCGCCTCAGGCTAAGAATAACCCCCGCGTTCCGTCCATCCCTCCGTATGTCCCCTCGGGTAAAACGAGGTCACTTTCACCCCCCCATCAGCAGCTTTCAGCACACAGAAGCAGGAAAACCATCAAACTGAGACAATAGCAGAGAAATTAAAAGCTGGGGGGGGGGGGGGATTCAAGCAGCCCTCATGATCGTTTGTGAGGACTTGCAGGAACATACTCAATCACACACACCTGAATCCACAAACACATGCACACAAACACAAGAATACAAAGATGCACAACCATACATGTAAAAACACTAGCTAGCACCTGCTCGTATTCTGCAACACACAGCCCTGCAAGCGGTACAGTGTTTCCAGCCAGCCAGACCACCTTCTGCTAGAGGATCGCTGTGCCAGCCTGACCAATGACAAACAGCTCTTTGTATTGTACTGTACCTGTACGTCCTGTATGTGTGTGTTGTCTGTACGTGTCTTGATGAATTTAGATGTGTATCGTTTCCTAACTCAGCTTAATGAATGTATTATAGCAAAGGTTTTGTACGGTAATCAGCTAGTCTGATGCACCAGGCACCTGTTCTATGCCTGTTTTTATAGACAAAGCAGGGTGATTCAAGTTAGTGCTATGAAACTATTGTTTAATGTTTGTATCTTCTTAATCTCCCTCCGTATGTATGTCTTTCTCTCTCCCTTTAAGTCTCTTTTCACTCCTTGCTTACTGAGAATGAGGGACAGTGTGTATGTTAGAGTATATAGGAATGGTCACTGTTAAAATGACTTTGTCCTTGGCCAGTGGCTTTAGGTTTGTTTTTTTCCTTACTGTTGTGTAAAAGGTCTGTGCTAATTTTCTTGAGCTCGGCACACGGTCAATTTGAGATTGAGTAACTGTGAGACTGACTGTTTCATTTGGCCCGGGTGGTTTGTAGATGTTGCGTTATAATCACGTTGTGGAAGAAGATGGGGATGGACTCCGGCGGACTCTCCTCTCAGGTCTGTGTTGTGTCTGTTTGACGTCAGTGGGTTCACTTTTTTTTTTATTCTCCTCAATAACTTGTGTCTTTGACTAAACGCTTTGTGGCGCTCTGTGTTTCACAACATGAATGTTGTACAGGACAAGTTCACGTGCAAAAAATGATTGAACTAGGACCAAACATTGTTACAAGCCCCACTGTGAAAAACGAACAGTGCCGCACAGTTTTGAGAGAATGTAATAAAAAGCCCTTTGGATTAGACTTTTAGAAACAAATGGGTTGGTGTCATTTTCATTAAAGAAGCTGTCTTGTGAGAGGCTTAGGAGAGAATGTATATCTGATGTATGTGCATCAGAACAGTATGCAACGCTAATGTGTATCTGAGAGGAGATGAACTGTTATCCCTACTTCCCTGTGACAAGCTTGTAAAACGATGGAAAGTATTGAGTGTAGTAGGTCCCAGCCCCAGACTAAATCTACAGCTCCCACGATGCTCTTTGATAAATGCCTCTGTTTTTCCTCTCCCCTGTCTTAAAGAGACACTTACTTTCTCTATGGGTGTTTTTGTGCATGATTGTGTTTTCTATGTCTGCGGTTCTATTCAAGTGTTCTGGTGTGTTTCTAGATGTGTGTGTGTGTGTTTCGTCTCTGATCGGTGCCCAAATGAAGTCGCCTGTGAGTCGCCCGCTCGCACAGCTGTAGCCCGCGGGTACCCGACCTCTCACCCTAAAGAGGTCAGAGTTCAGGCTTGTTTTAAGTTTGGATGGAGCGAGGGTATCCCAGGATCCACCGTGGTGCTGCTTTCTGATCCAGGCTGGCGTGGGTCTGTGCTGGACGGAGGTCGCGCTCCAGTCTTGACACGACAGCTGAGTCTAACCCCTTCCCCTCTGGACCCAGACCCACCGTCTGCCCGCAGTCTTAACCCTGGGCAGCTGACTCCCAGGGCTCTCTTAACGTCTGTGCAATGTCTCCACAACGTCTGCCCCATGTCAATAAGATGTAGTAGTAGACACAATATAAAGAAATTCCCTTCACACTGATTACATACATATTGACTCAAGCAGGGACAGTGACACAAAAGCACAACACTCTATAATATCTGATATAATAATATATACCATTTAGTAGATGTTTTTATCCAAATCGACTTATTCATATTCATATTCACACAACAGCACAACACTATAACAGGGATGGACAACTCTTCCCCTCTTTTGTAGGCCCGTGGACCAGTTTCACCCCAAAATAAATAAAATATAAATATTATTATCATTTTTTTAGAAACTTTTTTTGAATAATAGAATACACAAGGTGCAACTTGGAAATTTGGTTGTGCATCAGCAGCCACTCAATTAGCCCATGTCAACAACAACAAAAAATTGATTGGTAAATTAGTCTAGTGGCCAGCTATCTAAACATGCAGTGAGCATGGTTGAATTGGTTGGTCATCAGTTCTAATATTAAAAACGGCAAAGATTTGCCTCCAGCTATTGCAAAATGGGTAGAATTGCAGCAAACTTGTTTTAAAACTGAACTTTTCTTTACACCCCATGGCAAAATGTGCAGAATTGCAGAAAATGTACTTTTAAACTGCTGCGGCCCCTCATGACGAGTTCCGTTTTTTTGTGTCCCCCGACTCCATCAATGTTGCCCATCCCTCCCTGCTCTATAATATAATAATATATGCCATTTAGCTTACGCTTTTATCCAAAACGTACTTATGAGTTGTCCCGTGATTCAAACCCACTACCCTAGCATTACAAGCACCATGCGCTACCAACTGAGCTACAAAGGACCATACTAAGGAATCTGAATTACGACAGCGCAATAGGCCTATGTCGTTTTGGGGTGGAAGAGGGCCATTTATGGCACAGTTAAATAAATAACTGTTTCAACTCAGCATCTGTAGTAATCTTGCGGAGAATTTGGGAATAGACACCTCTCCTTCAAACGGGTGCTCTTTGGCGCCATCTTGCGTTCAATATGAACACAACGTTAATCTGTACTGCTGAATGCACACACACTGTCGACACAAAGACAGTGACACACACTCTCTTTCTCTCTAACACACAGACACACACATTCGCTAAGTTTACTCGTCACTCGTGGCATGTTTACAATGCGAAGTAACAAGAGCAATACAATTAGATGAAAGAAAACCTTGTTCCTTGACAGTTAAATGCTGTAAATACAGGGTTGGGTCATAATTGAATCTTTGAAGAAATGCTTTTCCTTCCCATTTGAGGTTCTTCAGAAGCACAATTTTAAGAGTGACAAACTGTTTTAAAAGGTGTATATTTCTAAATCTGTCTCAAACAACAGTAACAGACACTTCATGTCATGCAAGCTGGTTAATGTCGCCTAAACTAGATATGTGCCCTTATTATAGGCTATTTAAATGTTATAGCTCATATATACTGAATTGACATCAGAACTTTGAAGTGGGGTCAAACAAAGAAAATGCCTAATTTATCAAATAACTGTTGCATTGAGGATATGACTGGAAATGTCAAATATATGATACTGAACAGACAGACATTGTGGTGCGCCCCATCAATGCGGGTGGGGGAGATCAACAATTGTGGGATGACGCTTGGTCCACGGGCAACTCGAGGGGCGCAGAAACCCCACCTTGATACAAAGTGGCCTGAATTAGTGCATTTTCGTTGTTCCATTCTGCGTTTCACACTGTTTTGCAGCGTGACCGTGTTGAGAGAGCGCAGCAGAGATTAACAGTAAAGACAGGTGAATCTTATGTTGTGTATCCAGGCTTGTTTGTAGTGAAAAGAGATCCAGCCTCGAGATCTGATTGAAGTAGGTGGTTCTCTCACAGCGCGGTATTGTACGGAGTGTTTCATTACCAGAGCTGCAGCCAGCCGCGAGCAGCGGGCAAGATTGTACTTCAAATCACTCGGATTATTAAACCCCCGGCAACAATTGAAACATTGAGGGGCCGTTCTCGTTTTGTTTGGAGGAGGTTCCAGCACCCTGCGGGGATGTTTAACTGGAGTAGTAGGGTTTCTATTACGCTGGCAACGCCGTGCGCCTCAGTAGGAGCAGTTTACTATAACTTTGGGCTGGAGGTGGTTCGCTTCTCGCGAGTGAGAGAGACCAGTGCAGGCTCGTGTAGCCTAACCCAAAGCCCGCTACTAAACCTGAGACAGTTGGACAGCATCTCGGCGCAAAACGGACCTACAATTCCAAATTTAACCGGTTTCTTTTAGGACGTGACAACATCTGTATATTTTTGATATTTCCAAACTTGAGGATTTTTGAAGACATTTCATTACGAGTATATCTTTAGGCTATTTGGGGAATTTATTTCCAAATACTTTTATTTGTATTTTTTATTATACGCATCTGTTTTATTTTAATATTTTATGAAATTAGTTTTTCACTTTATTTGGAAACATTTTCTAACCCCTGCACTTGTTTTGGGAACACGAGCGCTCCTTGACGCGACATGAGGACTGTCGCCTGGCTGTCCGCACGGAATTGTCATTGTAATTTTCACGTGTCATGTCGATATTCGGATGCCGGAGGACACGGGATGTCGTTTAGCATTTTGACAAACTGAAGGTTATGGTCTGGAACAAAACCAACTGAAGAACGCTATAGTAGCCTGAATGGGGGCAATTATGCTGGAGTCCCATATATTCTAGGGTTTTCATTTGCACACCAACCCATGGGGATTTAAATATTTATATATATGTATATGTATATTCTAGCATACCATTTCATTTTTTTTTACGTTTTACTGGACCAATTTTAGGATGATGTTGTATTGCTGCTCGAGCGCCTTGGAACTTTCTTTTAAGTTCACCTGCAGCTTTTTATTCGTGTTTTTACTGTTCCAAATGCCACAGTCCTCCTCGCCTTTAATTACAGGTAAGATACATTGACTTGGCCTATTTGGTTTCAAAACATGTCAAGCAATTGACAAAAACAAGAAAAAAGCCCAAAAGCTAGCCTATAGGCCTAGAGGTAGTCTATTCACTGTTCCCGTTACTTCCCACTCCACACAGACGTCAGCTCAATGTCTAACGCTAGTTTTGATTTACATTTGGTTGAATTGTCAACTAACGTGACATCAACGTTAAATCAACAACAAATGTCACAATGTCATTGGATTGACGTTAAAAGTTGAGTGAAAAAAAAATATGCTCTGTCGGGTAACTGGTGCCCCGGGCTCGTTTGAAACCTCATGACATTGGCTCACCAGTATAATTTGCCCATCTACTGTTGTTTAGGAAACTCGAGTTGGGTCGCGCTGGCGAGGTCAGTATCCAAGTCACCTGGCGCCTTATTGTGCAAACATAATCATTTATTTCAGGGGAAAGAAAAACCTGCGTATCGGTATCAGCTGAGTAGGCTACCATTAAATTCCCATGCCGTGCCGCTACCAGGTATTCGAAATATGCGGTATGTCATCTTGTCTATTGTTTTCCCTGCAGGGCCGGGGTTGAACGCACCGTTTTCGTGGAAGAGGAAAGTTGTCTGGTTGTAAAAAGACAAATGCGCCCTGTCACTGTGCTCGGCTGCAAGAGATGGATGAAGAGTAAACAACATTTATAGGGCTATTCATTCATCTCTGCTTTATAAAAGAAGAAAAGCCTCATTGGATTTAGGCTAAAGTGTTGGGTTTCCCCACAATCACTTAAAGCTGTGCTGGTTTAATTACACGTGAAGGTTGTAGGGTACGCTACTGTCGGGGTAATTGCCCTGCTCCTGTAATTCTCACAGAAACCACGTTGTCACCAAATTTCCCCCCCAACACTTTCCCTGGCTGCCACTACCCTGCTCAACTAAAACATTTATATCTCAACTAAATTTAAATCACTCTGACAAAAATATTCTGAGGTAAACTGATCGAATATTTCGTAATTTAGAAAAAATTATAGGCTATAGCCTATATAATCCAAATAAATTAGAAATATGAACTTGTCGATAAAACTCAATACTATTAGGCCTACTTATTTTAACGTCTACAAAATATACGTTATGGCATAGCGGTTACAATTCCTGGTAGGCCTGAAGAAAAAGCACATTTGGAATATGGCGAGTCTGTCCATGACGTAACTTCTCTTAGGCGCGAATTTATTGCCTCTCTCCTCGCGCCCTTCACAGGTACAGAAGCCAGCTGCGAGAACGAAGGAGAGGTGCTCCACATACCCAACATAACGGACAACCCGTGCATCACCTGCGTCTGTCTGGTGAGAACAAATCCCAATTCTTGCTAAATAACTTTCAAATGGTGTTAGGGCAGGTAATTGTTAGTTGACATTGAGCTTCCCTATTGGTTTTTGGCACATAGGTTCCACTGAGGAGGAAAAAAACGCAATTGTTGTGCGTAATTCCTCCCTCTGCGCTTGACTGAATAACTTTAATATTCATATTGTGACCTAATTATGTATAGTCTATAGCCAAGCTGTAGGCCTAAGTGGGAAAATAGGCCTGTACTGTTTTTTCTATTAATCACAAAGAATGATGAGTAATGTTTAAATAAGGGCAGTAGGCTAGCTTTGTAATTATTTCCCTTGTAAGCCCACACTGGCTTTTAAACTAAATGGAATTGTTTGTTTAAAGACGTCCTTGTCTTTATGCTGACTTTGCCCCGACTTCCTGTTAAATCGAGGCTAACGTTACACATGTGAAAGGAGGCGTCTTTCCTGGAACATTTGCTCTTTGACCTCTGTCTCTCCTTGCTTTGAAGGTCATTGTTTTACGGTTGAGAATGCAAGTAAGAGGCTTTTCTGTCACCAGCAGCCAGATTCAATAATGCGCTCCCTCACCTGTCTTTTAAGTCCCTCTTTAAAAGTGTCATGTGGTGAGGAAGTTTCTACAAATGTTGTGTTTGACTTGCAGGGTATTTGCCCTATGTGAAACAGAGAAACAGTGTGTAAGGTTATATATTTATGTGTGCACTGTGCACGCTACTGTGGCCGTGCTGCCTCCGCTGTCTGTAGCTGCTCTGATAGTCTCTTTGATATGTCTCCCTCTGCTAACCACCTCCTTATCAGGCTTATATCACTAGGAGCCCTGCTGAATGCTATCAGTCATCAGAGGGCCACGGCTAGCCTTTCATCTTGGCCCGTCCGTCATGTCACTGGCCCCAGAGTGCCTCACAGGGGAGGGAGGCCAGCCTGAAAGACACTTGTGTCGCCATGCTGTCTTTTAGGGGGGGTTAGCGGATTTTAAAGGGTGGGGGGTGAGCTGTCAGGGCTCTAGTGTCAATCACAGGCTCCCAGTTGCGGCGGAGTATTTGTTAATGGCCCTTCACTGGCGGAAACTGAGGCACACAGAGAACCCATTCTTTTCGCCAGCCATCTCACAAGACGCAGGAATCTGCCTCCCGCTCGCTAAACATAATATACAGGCAGCCAGGAGGCAGCTCTCGTTAACCTGCTATCTACTACTCCCCCTCGCTTTTTTCCCACTCTCCTCTTTCTCAGTAGCAGTGATTGATGAGCTCAGTGGGCTGACCAGTGATCTGCAAACATTTGGGAAGCCAAAGGTTCTTTCCTGTTCCAACCGCTCCACAAACATGGAGATCAATACTCACCGTGTACCTTTACAGTCTTTACCTCTGCCACTGGCGTTGTCAGTGTTAATATCTCTACATTCTTAGAAAAAAGGTGTTATCTAGAACCTTAATGGGTTCTTCAGCTGTCCCCATAGGATAACCTTTGAAGAACCCTTTTTGGTTGCAGGTAGAACCATTTTTGGTTGCAGGTAGAACCCTTTTGGTTCCAAGTAGAACCCTTTTGTGTTCCATGCAGAACCCTTTCTACAGAGGATTCTACATGGAACCCAAAAGGGTTTTATCTGGAACCAAAAAGGGTTATCCTATGGGGACAGCTGAAGAACCATTTTGGAACCCTTTTTTCCTAAGAGTGTAGTCTAGAAGACTCAAAGAAGACACAATCCTCCTTTATTTTCCGCTCTCTTTCTCCATGCCCCTCAGTTTTCCCAGTGGTCTATAGAGCAAAGGTGGTGTTAGAGAATCGCCAGAGCAGCTTTGCTATTGGACCTTCCAGGATACTTCTAATAGAGGGGTAGAGACAACAAAAAATATGTATAAATATCCAGGCTGTATCACAGCCGTCTGTGATCGGGAGTCCCGTAACGCGGCGCACAATTGGCCCAGCGTCGCCCGGGTTAGGAGAGGGTTTGGCCGGGGTAGACTGTCATTGTAAAATAAGAATTTGTTCTTAATTGACTTGCCTTATTAAATAAAGGTTAAATAACAAAAATACAGTACCAGTCAAAAGTTTGGACTCACCTGTTAATTGAAATGCATTCCAGGTGACTACCTCATGAAGCTGGTTGAGAGAATGCCAACAGTGTGCAAAGGTGTCATCAAAGCAAAGGGTATCTACTTTGAAGAATCTAAAATTGTTTAACACTTTTTTTTGGTTACTACATGATTCCATATGTGGTATTTCAGAGTTTTGATGTCTTCACTATTATTCTACAATGTAGAAAATAGTAAAAATAATGAAAAACCCTGGAATGAGTAGGTGTGTCCAAAATTTTGACTGGTACTGTATATATGTTTTATAGTCACACACAAGATAGGTGCAGTAAAATCTGTTGTTTTACAGGGACAGCCATAGTAGTACGGCACAGGAGGTTGGTGGTACCTTAATTGGGGAGGATGGGCTTGTGTTAATGGCTGGAGCTGAATCAGTGGAATGGTATACAAATTCATCAAACACATGGTTTCTGTCCTCCCCTCAGCAGTCTCCACTATAGTATGACGCCCCTGGATTAAATAGGGTTAAGTTCCTTGCTCAAGGGCGCATCGACAGATTTTCACCTTATCGGATCAGATATTCTAACTGCTAGGCTACCTGCCAGGACATGAAGAAGGATAGGACAACAACCATCTGAATTCAAAGAAAAGTCATGGAGCTAGCCTACCTATCGGAGCCAAAAGTTACATTCAGTTCATTCAGCACCATTCACTTTCTACCACTGGTGCAGGAATAGGCCTACTTCTTGGATAGGCTTGTGACTTCTCAGTGAAATGTATATATGGTTGCCCTTATCTTTTTTTCATCCAGTTTTAAGCCACAACTGCTGCTCCTGTGGGGTCGCGACCTGTTTGTTTTGGAGGGAGGTGAAGGGTCACGAGGGCAAGGAGTCCAGGTTTAAATAGGCCTTTGATTTGAGTGCTTCTCTGAAAAGCCTTTTAGTGATCTCTCCATCCTTCCATGAAAGACCGACGGCACGGTGGCTGGCGAGCCTGTCAGCTTGTTTTGACATGCCCTCTGAGGTCAGACTGAGAGAGAGAATGATAGTGGAAAAGACTGGGAGAGAGATTAGGAGGGAGGGAGAGAGAAATTATCCGTAGACCATGGTTTGACTGAACACATTTTGATTATCTGAAGTTGGCAAATGGAGATAGTGAAACTGACTGTGCTGTCGCCATCTAGTGATTATCTTTCCACAGTACATGACCATCACGTCAGGGATCAATGCATCTTACATACTCTACATATATCTTTTTAGATGGTCACATTAACCTATCAACATGTTATTACCCCTCAGGTCAAATATTTCTCTAGTTATTACAAGAGACTAGCAGTAGTCCAATAACAATCCCCAGACCACCCGTTGGCCTATTAGAAGCCACGACATACCACCAGTAGACCAGTAAGAAGCCTCAGAAAGTGCACGGTATGTTGAGTGTTTATGAGGCGTGGTGACCTGATTTGACCCCTAATCTTTGTTGAGAGAGGTCAAACCTTTTCACACCACTTAGTGTTAATGGCTGCCGAGTGGAATGGCTCCAAAGCCCAACTGGGAAAGCACAGGTGTGGAGAGACATAAAGATTCAAGGACAAATACGTGACCTCTATGACACTACTAGATATTCCAAGATGGCGTAGCAGTGCAGACATGTTTTGTTCGTCCTTTCGTGTACTTTTGTATTTTTTCGTCTTTTTTTGTATATATTTCAATTTTATTTTCAATCTCTTCTCCATTTTAGTTAAATTATATCTTCCGGTAACCTGCCTCACCCAATGTGATACGGAACCGCTATTATTTTTTACTTTTTAGACCTTATAGCAAGAACCACCTAGCCATCAGAAACTAACCAGCTAATTAGCTACAAGCTATTTAGTCATTGTTAGCCACTGCTAGCGGCCTTTACCTTCTGCACATGTACCAGCCCTTTTTTTAGCTTGGATAATACTCTCCAGCCTACCAGTAACGGACTGTCTCTCCACTACAACGCCGGATTCCTGCCGTAATCCCTGGACCATTCTCCTGATCTTCACAGCTAGCTAGCACCCACCGAGTTACCCAGTACTGAAACTATCCCTGAGGCCCACCTCCCGGCCTACTCAGTTGTTCACCCGGACTCCACCCAAACATGGCTAGAACCCACTACTCCACCGGATCCTTGCCGTAAGCTCTGGACCTTGACACCGGATCACCGCTGCTACCGAGTAGCTAATGCCCCTGCCCCGAAGCTAGCACCAGATAGCCGTGAGCCAGGCGCATCTCCCGGATAGAAAACTAAATTACTACAACTACAATACCTCTTTCGCCATCTGGTTTGGATCCTTAGTCGACACGGCGCCCCGCTGCACCACCACGACAGGTCTGCCGACGAATACTCCATCCGCTGTGCCTTCAACCGGCCTCTGTCGGACGTCGGAGCAGACACTCCTATTAGCCCCGGGCTACTAACTTTAAACGTTGGTTCCCCCGCTAGCTTGTGTGGTAGCGACTACTCCGTGGCTTCCCTGTTCCATCGATTGCTGCCCCCTGGATCCTATGATCACTTGGCTACATAGCTGATGCCCGCTGGACTGTCCATTAATCACGGTACTCTTTTTATTTTTATTATTTATTTATTATTTTTATTATTATTTTATTTTTTAATCTGTCGGCCCTAGCCGCGAACTCAGGCTTTGTGTGTAGTTAACCGACCCTCTCTGCCCATTCATCGTCATTTTACCTGTTGTTGTTTTAGCTGATTAGCTGTTGTTGTCTCACCTGTTGTTGTCTTAGTTAGCTCTCCAAATCAACATCTGTGATTACTTTATGCCTCGCTGTATGTCTCTCTCATATGTCAAAATGCCTGGTATACTGTTGTTTAGGTTAGTTATAATTGTTTTAGTTTACAATGGAGCCCCTAGTTCCACTCATTATACCTCTGATACCTCCTTTGTCCCACCTCCCACACATGCGGTGATCTCACCCATTATAACCAGCTTATCCAGAGATACAACCTCTCTTATCATCACTCAGTGCCTGGGCTTACCTCCGCTGTACCCGCACCCCACCATACCCCTGTCTGCACATTATGCCCTGAATCTATTCTACCACGCCCAGAAATCTGCTCCTTTTATTCTTTGTCCCCAACGCTCTAGTTTTGATAGCCTTTTAGCCGTACCCTCATCCTACTCCTCCTCTGTTCCTCGGGTGATGTGGAGGTAAACCCAGGCCCTGCGTGTCCCATGCACCCTCATTTGTTGACTCCTGTGATCAAAAAAACCTTGATTTCATGCATGTCAACATCAGAAGCATCCTCCCTAAGTTTGTTTTACTCACTGCTTTAGCACACTCCGCCCACCCTGATGTCCTTGCTGTGTCTGAATCCTAGCTTAGGAAGGCCACCAACAATTCTGAGATTTCCATACCCAGCTACAACATTTTCCGTCAAGATAGAACTGCCAAAGGGGGAGGAGTTGCAATCTACTGCAGAGATAGCCTGCAAAGTTCTGTCATACTTTCCAGGTCTATACCCAAACAGTTTGAACTTCTAATTTAAAAAATCAACCTCTCCAGAAATAAGTATCTCACTGTTGCCGCCTGCTATCGACCCCCCTCCTCTCCCAGCTGTGCCCTGGACACCATTTGTGAATTGATCGCCCCCCATCTAGCTTCAGAGTTCTCACACAAAACATCAAGGAACCCACCAGGTACAACCCTAAATCCGTAAACATGGGCACCCTCATAGACATTATCCTGACCAACTTGCCCTCCAAATACACCTCCGCTGTTTTCAATCAGGATCTGGAGGAACTGCCTCATTGCCTGTATCCGCTATGGGTACGCGGTCAAATGACCACCCCTCATCACTGTCAAACGGTCCCTAAAACACTTCTGTGAGCAGGCCTTTCTAATCGACCTGGGCCCGGGTATCCTGGAAGGATTATTGACCTCATTCCGTTGGTCGAGGATGCCTGGTCATTCTTTAAAAGTAATTTCCTCACCATCTTAGATAAGCATGCCCCGTTCAAAAAATGCAGAACTAAAAACAGATATAGCCCTTGGTTCACTCCAGACCTGACTGCCCTTGACCAGCACAAAAACATCCTGTGGCGGACTGCAATAGCATCGAATAGTCCCCACGATATGCAACTGTTCAGGGAAGTCAGGAACCAATACACTCAGTCAGTCAGGAAAGCAAAGGCTAGCTTTTTCAAGCAGAAATTCGCATCATGTAGCTCTAACTCCAAAAAGTTTTGGGACACTGTAAAGTCCATGGAGAACAAGAGCACCTCCTCCCAGCTTCCCACTGCACTGAGGCTAGGTAACATGGTCATAAATCCATGATAATCACATTTCTCAATGGCTGGCCATGCCTTCCTCCTGGCTACTCCAACCCTGGCCAACAGCTCCACCTCCCCCGCAGCTACTCGCCCAAGCCTTCCCAGCTTCTCCTTCACCCAAATTCAGACAGCAGATGTTCTGAAAGAGCTGCAAAAACTGGACCCCTACATATCAGCTGGGCTAGACTATCTGGACCCTCTATTTTTAAAACTATCCACCGCCATTGTTGCAACCCCTATTACCAGCCTGTTCATCCTCTCTTTCGTATCGTCCGAAATCCCTAAAGATCGGAAAGCTACCGCGGTCATCCCCCTCTTCAAAGGGGGTGACACCCTAGACCCAAACTGTTACAGACCTATATCCATCCTGCCCTGCCTATCAAAAGTCTTCGAAAGCCAAGTTAATAAACAGATCACTGACCATTTCGAATCCCACCATACCTTCTCCGCTGTGCAATTCGGCTTCCGAGCCGGTCATGGGCGCACCTCAGCCACGCTCAAGGTACTAAACGATATCATAACCGCCATCGATAAAATACAGTCCTGTGCAGGCGTCTTCATCGACCTGGCCAAGGCTTTCGACTCTGTCAATCACCGTATTCTTATTCGGCAGACTCAATCAATAGCCCTGGTTTTTATAATGACTGCCTCGCCTGGTTCACCAACTACTTTGCAGATAGAGTTCAGTGTGTCGGAGGGAATGTTGTCCGGACCTCTGGCAGTCTCTATGGGGGTACCACAGGGTTCAATTCTCGCGCCGACTCTTTTCTCCTTATATATCAATGATGTCACTCTTGCTGCGGGCGATTCTCTGATCCACCTCTATGCAGACGACACCATTCTGTATACTTCTGGCCCTTCCTTGGACACTGTGCTATCTAACCTCCAAATGAGCTTCAATGCCATACAACACTCTTTCCGTGGCCTCCAACTGCTCTTAAACGCTAGTAAAACCAAATGCATGCTTTTCAACCGTTCGCTGCCGGCACCCGCCCACCCGACTAGCATCACCACCCTGGACGGTTCCGACCTAGAATATGTGGACAACTATAAATACCTAGGTGTCTGGCTAGACTGTAAACTCTCCTTCCAGACTCATATTAAACATCTCCAATCCAAAATCATATCTAGAATCGGCTTTCTATTTCGCAACAAAGCCTCCTTCACTCACGCCGCCAAACTTACCCTAGTAAAACTGACTATCCAACCGATCCTCGACCTTGGCGATGTCATCTACAAAACAGCTTCCAACACTACTCAGCAAACTGGATGCAGTCTATCACAGTGCCATCCGTTTTGTTACCAAATCACCTTATACCACCCACCACTGCGACCTGTATGCTCTAGTCGGCTGGCCCTCGCTACATATTCGTCGCCAGACCCATGGCTCCAGGTCATCTATAAGCTAGGTAAAGCTCCGCCTTATTTCAGTTCACTGATCACGATAACAACACCCACCCGTAGCACACGTTCCAGCAGGTATATCTCACTGATCATCCCCAAAGCCAACACCTCATTTGGCCGCCTTTCCTCCCACTTCTCTGCTGCCTGTGACTGGAACGAATTGCAAAAATTGCTGAAGTTGGAGACTTTTATTTCCCTCACCAACTTTAAACATCGACTATCTGAGCAGCTAACCGATCACTGCAGCTGTACATAGTACATCTGTAAATAGCCCACCCAATCTACCTACCTCATCCCCATATTGTTTTTTATTTTATTTACTTTTCTGCTCTTTTGCACACCAGTATCTCTACTTGCACATCATCAATCTGCTCATTTATCACTCCAGTGTTAATCGGCTAAATTGTAATTATTTGCTCCTATGGCCTATTTATTGCCTATCTCCTCATGCCTTTTGCACACACTGTATATAGACTTTATTTTTTCTACTGTGTCATTGACTTGTTTATTGTGTTATTGGCTTGTTTATTTTTTCTCCATGTGTAACTCTGTGTTGTTGTCTGTGTCACACTGCTTTGCTTTATCTTGGCCAGGTCACAGTTGCAAATGAGAACTTGTTCTCAACTAGCCTTCCTGGTTAAATAAAGGTGTTCTCAACTAGCCTACCTGGTTAAATAAAGGTGTTCTCAACTAGCCTTCCTGGTTAAATAAAGGTGTTCTCAACTAGCCTTCCTGGTTAAATAAAGGTGAAATAAATAACATAAACAACTACTGTGGTCGTCAGAAGAAGCATAACTCTCCACTCTTTCTATTTCTTTATCTCTCTCTATTTCTCTCTCTCTCTAAAAATCCATCTCTCTCTCTCTTTCCCTCTCAAAATCCATCCCTCTATCTATCTATCTGGCATCATATATCTCACTCTCAGACATATTTGTCTCAAACTGGCTGTTGAAAGTGCTCTGAAAATCTCTATGATTTAGACCAGTGGTTTGGGGAGCGCTTTACAGACTATGTATGGATCCCATGTGCCTTCGCCTCTCACCGCCCTTCTCTCGCCTTCACTGATGGCATCACCCAAACCAGCGTGGTTAGAGAACCAGTGAAGGCTCTCTGTAAATAAAACCGCCCAGTTTTATTTTAGTTATATGGGCCACGGTCCAGCTTTGAAGTTGACTCATTATACAGTCCAGTTAGGTTGCACTGAGTAAATGGGGACTATATAAAGGGAGTGTATAAAGCTAGTGGCAAAGTGATAATGTTTAGCAAGTATATAAAGTGGGGTTGTATATAAATTGAGAAGAGAGAAAGAGAACATCTGCATAAAGTACATGTAACCAGAGTTCATTTTAGCCTGTAAAAGGGGAGTGTGTCGACAAAGAATGTGTAGGAGACTTTATAATGTGAATACACTGATGGTAATCAAAAAGCATCTTCATTCTCTCCCTCTATCCCTCCGTCTCTCTCTTCCTCTCTCTCTCCCCCCTCTTTCTCACCTCCCCCTCTTTCTTTCTCTCTCCTCCCCCCTCTTTCTTTCGATCTCTATCTCTCTACCCTCCCTCCCCCTCCCACCCTCCCCCTCTCCATCAGAAGGAGAAGGCAGACTGTAAACAGGAGAAGTGTCCCCTGGTGTCTGAGGACTGTGCTCTGGTTGTCAAACAGACAGGAGCCTGCTGTGAGAGATGCAAAGGTGAGCAGCACACACACTATACTACTCTCATCACCATGAAAACATGAGGTCGAAGGTTAGGGGATGCATGTACTGTTCTGTAGTCTCAGCGAGACCAATAGACTTGGAACTTTGTCTAGTGGAGTGAGTTAGGTCTATCTCTGAATCTCTTTAGTGTTGATGTATAGACCTTGCTGCAGCATTGCAGTGATGTTGTTTGACGGTCATTGATGCTACCTGTAGGAGTGAGGGTGACGTGACAGCTTGAGTCCCACAGTAGAAGACAGTCAGCCCAGCTGCACTGGTCATCCTACTTATTTAACCACTACTGCCTCCTTGTGGAGGAATGAGGAATAGTTTTTCTTCCCACAGCACAATAGTTACTATGCGTGTGTATGTATGTGTACTGTATCAGACCAATTGAAGATTCTGCTTGAGGGTAAATTGCTACATACACAAACACATATAGCTATTATTTTCCAGGCTTCTTCTCACATACACCCACAAACATGTGACAGGCGTACAGCAAATCGTATTTAAGTCTTCAGACTTATTCTTTCTCACACTGTTTGCCAGCATCTCTCTCTCTCATACACACACACACACACACACACACACACACACACACAGCTGCAGTGGTGGACTTCTCCTCTCTGGGACGGGTTGGGACCCGTTGGGGTTCAGCGTTGGGTTTACAGGGCACAGAAAAAAACCTAGTTAACTAGCCGCTGCGCCTCTCAGCCTCCCAGACTAGGACCACACTCATTCACCTCCCAATCAGAACACACAGGGGTCGCGTAGTGTTGGGGTCACCTTGGACACGGTCCACAGCATTGACCACCTCATGGTCTGGGGCGCGGTCCTTTGTTTGCGGTCAAGATTATACGAGACTAGAGTTCATTCAAATGAAAAGAGGTGGAGCTCGCTTAAGTCGACCATGGAAAGCCCCATGTTGTCATGGTGAACGGTATTAGTGCCTATTGTTCCTCCATTGTGGTTGACTTTGGGTTTTATTCATGACCATGTCTACATTTAGAACAGGAACTTGCTCGTGTCAGCACAAAAACCTCCCACTGTTCAAGTACTTAATGCAGTGGTTTTATCATAGGAATGGTTTTGCTGTGTTTCCATAACCAGACAACCCTATATCTGTTGAAATTGAAGATCGTATTAATTTAGTCCCTTATTGACTGTGGGTGGTGTATCTGGAGCGTTGTGATTGCTCATAGTGGACCTGGACACTTCACAACAACATGGTCTGGTATCTTGATACATCTATGTAATGGATTGGGGTTGTCAGAGTGTGTGCATGCCTGTCTGTCTGTCTGTCTGTCTCAAGTGTCTGAATTGCACATAACTGACAGTGTCGAGACTACTAAATCTCACCATCACTATGCCAAATCATGACAATCAAAGAAAGGTCTTCCCAAGCCATAAGGGGCACTATAGCCAGCTGGCTCTGACGGTGGTGGCAGACAGACTCCCTCCAGGCATCGCATACAGTGGATTCATAACCCTGTGTTAAATCTGTCTCAACACTTATGGTCTGGAGAGGCAAACAGCTCTATGTTCACACATGTGGTCCATTTAGTGCTCCCTATAGACTTTTAGTTTCCACGAACTAGTAAACATTCACATCCAGGTTTGGAGTGCTAACTTTCTCTCGCTCTCCCTCTCTCTGTCTCTTTCTCTCTATCCCCCTCTCTCTCACTCTCTATCCTTCCCCTCTCACTCTCTAGGTTGTCAGCTGGATGGAGAGTCCTATAATAGTTCTGTCTCCTGGACCAGCTCCATCAAGCCCTGCATCTCTCGCCGCTGTCAGGTGAGTGTCACACAGAGAAATGAAAGAGAGAAAGGGAGGGTAACAGACATAGAGAGAGAGATGATGATGAGAAAAGTAAGTAGAGGGAATGTAAAGTAAATGACGGAGAGAAGGAAAGAGGGAGTACTAAGCCAGAGGCAGACAGGGAGAGGGAAAGAGAGAGGGAATGAAAGAAGGGAGTGAGTGGAAAAGAGGCAAACGGACAGAGGGGGAGTGAGTGAAAGAGAGACGGGTGGAAAGGGAGAGAGAGATTAATGAAGAAAGGGAGAAAGATAAGTGAGGATCTAGGGAAAGATAGACATACATTTAGAGTGGGAGGCTGAATGACGCAGACAGAGACACAGAGTTGGGGAGGGAACAAGAGGTGAGGGAGAGAAAAAATGAGACAGTAGACAGATAGCCAAGGGGTTGGAGGAAGAAGAGACATAAAGAGAAAGAAAGGCAGATGAAGTTGGGGGGGCTGAGAGAGAGCGAGTGAAGGAGAGGGATAGAAAGATAAAGGAGGATGATATATGTCCCAATATCTTTGGGAGAGGAGCCAGGTGAACTTGGCAGTACAGTCCACCCATCTGGTTCCAAGCCTCCCCAACCCAGTGTCGACCTCACAAGACTAACCCCACACGTCTCCTCAAAACACACTCAAACCACATGTACACCCAACCTCACTTACTGTATACACACCACACACTCACAGGGTCCCACAATACCACTTAAAACACAAAACACATGCACAGATCTGAACACTGTAAGTCAATGGCCGTCATTGTAAATATATATTAAGAATTTGTTCTTAACTGACTTGCCTAGTTAAATAAAGGTTAAATGTAAAAAATAAAACAAAATAAAATGGCAGTGGACACAGCTGTGTGAGGGAGTGTCAGCTCCAGCATTGGGGAGGTCCAGTCAAACTAGGCTATGTGTTAGTCTGCGTGTTGAAGGGTGGTGTGTGAAAAAAGCTGAGCTCCACACACCACTCATTTACTCCATCCCTAAGATACCCACGCGGAGGGAAAGGAGGGGGGGGGGTCTAACCAGTATCCAGACCTTACACACAAACAATGTGTTGAGGTCCCTAGTTCTAACACTCCTACTTCTAACAATCCTAGGGTATGTATAATACATGTCACTTCTATTGAACTAAACACATGGCAGACTACTGAGATCTGCCCAACAAGGGAGGTGTGTGCGTGTGTGTTTCTGAGCTTCAGTTTGTGGTTCTCATGGAATATGTTGTTGATTCAGGATATTTTTTCAGGTACATTTCCAGTGAGTGATCAGGGGTGTCCCAGTGTGTAGAATAGTTGCATGTGTGAGATGCAGAATGGAATGTTCCTATCTAATGGTATGTCCCTATCTAATATCCTGCTTACGTAGTACATGCCTTACATAACTGAAACAGGATTCAAACAGCTAAGCAACCGAGAGACGAGTTTCTCTAATACAGGAATGAGAGGTATGCAGCAGAATATTCACTGATGCACGTAGCCTAGGACTGGACAGGGATGCTGCTGGGAATATGTCGTAGGAAATTTGCTCGAACAATAATAAATAAATCACTGTTTTAATTGCTTCCTGGTTTTGACAGGAAGGTGTCGTAACTGAAGCGGAAGCACAATGTGTCGTCCACTGCAGGAACCCCAAGATTCACCCCAAGAAGTGCTGTCCAACGTGCCCGAGTGAGTGTGTGTGTGTGTGTGTGTGTGTGTGTGTGTGTGTGTGTGTGTGTGTGTGTGTGTGATTACACAGGAATACATCGATAATAAAGCTAACCTGTGTGTCTCTTCTGTTCCAGGCTGTATCTTGGAGGGCCGTCTGTACAAAGAGAGGGAAGAGTTTCACCCTGAGGGAAAACCCTGTATTAAATGCACCTGCACTGTGAGTATACACTGTATAGACATGCATGTCTCCAGTCCCCACAGTACAGTAACTGGCTCTCTGTGGTCCAAATGAGTTTGTCTTGGCTCTCAGGGGACTCACAGTGGTCACGCTCCCCCTCCCCTTAGTAAACAAACAGGGGAGGTGAGTGAGTAAACACATTGTGAGGTGAGTCTATAAACACATTATCGCCTCAGTGGGACTAGTGTACACTGTGTCCTGTACCAGCCGTTAATGAGGGCACACTGCTACAAGGCCAGGGGGAACTGTGAAAACCGTCTGGCATCTAGAGTAGTTGTGTTTGTGAGCTGTTTAAAGGTAGCAATCCGGGTTTCACAGGTGCAGACAAAGGTAAAAATGATATTGTGTAAGGGAAATGGTCATTAAGTGGAGATAAGTTAAGTAATGCATAAGAGAAGATTAATGCAGCGTTGTTCTAACGTCTATGTATATAGCTTCCTTATTCTTCTTTCATTGGGGTATTTTTTTAAATTTAGTAAATATTTTCTGAACTCTATTTTCTTAAAACTGCATTGTTGGTTAAGGGCTTGTAAGTAAGCATTTAAGGTCTACATGTAAGGTCTACACCAGTTGTATTTGGTGCATGTGAGAAATAACGATCTGATTTGATATGATATGCTGTGTTCTTTCAGGGAGGGCGGACCCTATGCGTCAGGGATGTGTGTCCTGTCCTCTCATGCCCCGCCCACCTGAGCCACACTCAGCCCGGACAGTGCTGTCCCAAGTGCCTCGGTAACACCCCTCTCTCATCAAATACCTCATAGGACTCTCCGATAGAAGTCTGGAGAACATATTCATATTTCAGGAATTATTATTATTAAAACATCACACATTATTAAAACATCTTAAGTCAGAATAATTATCATCAAGCATATATTTTTTTCTTTCTCTCTCCGTCAGGTCAGAGGAAAGTGTTTGACCTGTCGATGGGAAGTTGTCTGTTCCACAGTGAGGTCTATGAGGACGGCACCTCTTTCAAACATGACAACTGCACCACCTGTACCTGCAAGGTAAGAACTGACCAGAGAACCAGGCCCCAGAACTCTATTCAATGTATGTGCCATATCACCAAGTTACCATCAATAACTGACTCCTTCTCCTTCCCTCGTATCCCTCCACCTTCTCAGAATTCCACTGTGGTGTGTAGGAAGCGCTGCTCTCGGCCGGGCAGTTGCCATGGTGACCAGTGCTGTGAGGCGTGTCTGTCCTTTGTGAAGGTAGCGGAAGTGAAGTACTGCCGGGCCAGGAACAAGATCTACCGGGTGAGACAGTCTGGGACAACAAGTCCTAATGCTGCATCCTTGATATCAACTGGGAAAATAGAACCTTACCATTGCCTCAACATTCAACACTGATACTTATCCACCACAGTTGTCCTCATTCTGACATTTATATGCATATTTATACAGCCATTAATACTTGTTTGATTGATGTTGTGGTTGATTGGTTCCCTCTCTGCTTCTTCCTCTGCTCTAGGAGGGAGACATGTGGTCGTCTGTGAACTGCACCCTGTGTGCCTGTGTCAAGGGGGCCATCGAGTGCCAGCCAAAGCAGTGTGTGCCAATCACCAGCTGCCCCTCGGTGAATGACAGGCTCAAGGCCCAATCACAAACTGTCTCTCTTTGTATTGCGCCTTTTCATTCCAGGAATTTTTCAATGAATTGATGTGAATGACAACATTGATTAGAATAGGCTTTAAAAAATAATCATGCTCACTCACTTTACCTATCATCTTAAAGTTGGAATCTGTACTTGGTGAAACTGCTACACTCATTTGCGATATTACATCAACAAAGAAGTTACTTCAAACAACAACCCCTGTTTTTTTCTTCATTGGACCCATGATAGAACAGCAGAGCATGTACCGCAAATCATTTTTACCACGATGCTGAATGCTCCTCTCCTCCGTTTCATCAACAAAATAAAAACGAGAACAAATGCTCTGGGGCGCTGTTTGTGGCGCTGTTTCACCATATGCAGATTTCAGCTTTAAGCAATTTCCCATCTGCAACTTAAATGCACTTATGTTATGAACACTGCCTATATCTATAGGACATAGCCCTGGGGTCCCTCTGTTCTCCCTGAATCATCAACATGAGACAGTCACTTTCACACTTCACCACGTCCCCATCCATCTGGTCCCCCTCCCGCTGAGACAGACAGAGGCTGTCTACTGTCCAGAGTTACTGTCTGTGACTAACCGCCACATGTTCAATCCACTTGCGTGACGTGTTGGTGTCACAGTAGGCAGCTGACTGGAAGCTGATTTTGCGGTGGAGCATTAAGGAGGAGTCAAAACCGATTCACCTGGGCCAGAACAGTGTGGTGGGCCAAGGAACGACCCGGTAACTTACCACAGTAACCATGCTTCAGCTGTCAAGTTTTTTGGGCTGAGTAACAGTCCCAGTTCACAGGGCGGTCACCTGTCTTGGGGTGATGTAGTAGATTCTTTGCATTCCAGCGACCAAATGATCAGTTACTTATTCATGCTGCCAGTGACCAGCGTTCACAGGGTTACAATGGTTACCTAGCGTCACCTGTTATGGTCACATAGCGGTTGCTTGTTGCGCGGTAATGTAGTGGTCATCTGTTCTTTCATACGTTCATATAGTCGACATTAAAGGCTCGTTGTCATTCTTTTTTAAGCTAGCATCCCACCACCATCACATATACACCATGCCCGTATGGTTATGAAGCAGATCATGGTCACATAGTAGTATAATGAACTGTCATACGGTCATTAGTCAGACAGTACAATTACAGTCACATATGGCTGCCTTAGTCATGGATTCCTAGTGGTCACACAGTGTTCACCTGTTATGGCGTCATGTAGTATATCCCCTAACGGCCATCTGTGTTTGTGTCTTGGTCACTGAGTCATGGTCATCTGTCGTAAAAGTCACATAACAGCCAACTGAGACACGGTCACCTAGCGGTCAATTGCAATATAGATCTGGTCACATAGCGGTCACCTGTCATACAGTATCACAACATCCACTCATCATACCTTCCTGGTGGTCATGTAGCATTCACTTGTCACACGGTCACAGTGTGGTCACCCATGTGTCTGCCCCTCCGTCCCATAGGAGACACACAGTCTCCAGTCCGGTCTTTGTCTGGGTGAAGTTTGAGTGACAGTAAAGAAGAGCTTCCCTATATTTAGATCCTGAAAGCCAATCTCTCCTTCTCTCAAAGAGCTTCAAAGAGGGAGAGCCCTTTGTGCACTGTGATGTGGGTCAGGTGGGACCCGGGTGTGTGTGTTTGTGTGTGGGGGGGGGGGGGAGAAAGTGAGAGAGTGTAAGTGATGAGGACAGCCCTGGGGCAAAGGTAAGTGGAGGTTGAAGGGGATAGAGTTCTCAAATGTGCACCTCTGATGGAGGTTGAAACATAGCCCCCACCATCTCTTTAGCAAACGCACACATACACCAGGCAGAGAGTATCAATTGTCTGTATCAATGTCTCACTGTCTGGCTGTCCACGTTTGACTGGTTTTATCTGTCTGTGTCTATGTGTGTGGGTATTAATGTGTAATGTGTCCAACTGTCCAGTTGACTGTCTGTCTCTTACACTCTGACTGGCTGCCTGCTGATCTCTCTCTGTCTGTGTATCTAACAGTCTGTCTGTCTCTTCTAGAATAAGATCCTGAACAGGACAGGCTGCTGCCCGGTTTGCACTGAAAGTGAGTAAGTTACTCCCCTCTTCCTCTGCTGAGTCCTCACACACCTTTGTGGGTTGCATTTGACAGTTTTGTGGCGGTTGTTTCTTTCTTGATCTTCTCTCAAATAGACATTTAGTTATGTTGTATTAAACACAGATTTCTCATGCAAAATACAGGAATACAAGTTGGATCAAATTGATGCCCATAATTAAACACACTCGCCTCTCTCTCTCCCTCCTATCACTTCTTCCAGAGCCAGGCGTGTGCACTGTATTCGGCGACCCCCACTACAACACCTTCGACGGGCGCACATTTAACTTCCAAGGAACCTGCCAGTATGTTCTAACTCGAGACTGTGGTGGCGCCCCCTCTGGCGGGGGTGGAAACAGCGCTGGCTCTGACTCTGGCTTCACGGTTGTGGTGAGGAACGATGCGAGGCGAACCCGCTCCTACTCCTGGACCCAGTCAGTGGAGCTGAGGATAGGAGGGCTGAGTCTCAGCCTGCACCAGCACCTGACGGTGAGGAGGAATGGCACACGCATCGCCCTGCCCTACCATGGCCCTGGGATCCACATCGACCTGGATGGATACCTGCTCAAACTCACCACCATTGCAGGTTAGACAGGATTCATGTTAACTTCATTGGAACCTAAAGGACACTGCTAAAGTGCATTTTAGCTCCTTTTTGAAGCATAACTCTGTCTCTTTCTTTCTCCCCCCTCCCCTTCCCTCAGGTCTGGAGATCACGTGGGACGGGGACAGCTTTGTGGAGGTGGTGGCTGCTCCTCACCTGCGCGGTCGTCTCTGCGGCCTCTGTGGGAACTACAATGGACACAAGCGGGATGACACCATGGGCAGCGATGGCCTCTTCAAATTCGTGGTGGATGAGTTTGCAGAGTCGTGGCGCGTGGAGGGGAACGAGGTTTGTGCCCAGCCCATCAGGAGGCCCACCTCGTACCTCTGTCCCGGCAGTGTAAAGGTCAGGTTCCGCGCTCACAGGGAGTGTCAGAAGCTCAAGTCCTGGGAGTTCCAGAAGTGTCACCAGGTGGTGGACTTTGCCTCCTTCTTTAGGTCAGTGGTTCTTGGGGTGTCTCAGGAATGTTGGGGAGCTTCATTTGTAATGAGATTTGTCCTAGAATCTGCAACATTTCCAAATGCTCTTGTGACATTTTGTTCATATAGCAAATGTGATATTTGATTGTCTCCAATGTGCATAAAATGCCCAATGTTGTGTTGAATATGGAACCCTCTTAGTATAGAAATACATTTAATCCAGTCCATTCAATTTAATTCAACATGTATTTGTCTTATCTCTCTCTCCCTCTGTCTCTCTCTAGGTCCTGTGTAACAGACATGTGTGAATGTCCGGTGCATAAGAACTGTTACTGTGAGTCCTTCATCGCCTACAGTCGGGCCTGTGAGAGGGAGGGAGCCCCCTTCTACTGGAAGCCAGAGGCTGCCTGCATGGGTGAGTGACAGCACACACAGCCTAGCACTAAAATTCATGGAACAGGGGACTCCCCCCACATTCAATTTGCTCAACAGAATTGATCGACGCATCTCTGAAATCCATTCATGTTAGGCGATCTGCAGTTATTTCTAACCAACTCCCATCTTCTCAGCCACCCAGTGTAAACACGGAGCAGTGTACGACACCTGTGGCCCGGGCTGCACAAAGACCTGTGACAACTGGAATGAGATCGGGCCCTGCCACAAGCCCTGCGTTGCCGGCTGCCACTGCCCAGCCAACCTGGTGCTGTTCCAGGGCCGCTGCATCAAGCCCACAGCCTGCCCTGGCCGGTGACCCTAGTGCCCCAGGGGAAGGGGGCTGAGAGAGGGCCAAACAGCCAACACTGCCTAGCACTCAGGGTCCATCTGAGGAAGGGAGGAGTGGGGGGGACATTGGGGTGAGTGTGGGGTGATTAATGGATTTGCAGACAGGCAACGATGGACTGAAGGGATTCTCAGAAGACAGGTGGGTCAGGTAGAGGCCTCATCCACTCTGAGGGAGATAGATACCGGCCATCACAAACTGGGGTTTGGAACTCCGCTGTCGGATGCTCTTACTCGTCCACCACTACCTTGTGTTTCCACAGGATGGCGCCCATGTTGTCATTCAAATGGGATAGAAATCTGGAGGGAAACATCACCCTTGTAGTTAAAAGAGGAAGAGACCCTTTGGGAAAGCCTTTGTGGCTATGCTTCTTTAGTTACTGGACACTCAAGGGACATTCATCCAGACTGTCATGGACCTTCAGGAAAAGGGTGGGGCTGGCTCTGTGTTGAGCCAATATGGCCTCAGTGTTTCACTCTGTTGCAGCACACAGACATTCAAAATCAGGAAACCAACCAATGCATCTTAAACAAGCATGTTCACCCTGCCAGCATAAGAGATAAGCTCTATGATGAACATATTGAACAACCCCCAGGTATCACGTGCATAAGATTATTTTATACTGTAAACTAACAAGACTTGCATAAAAACAGATAGCTTTTTGTATTATTATTATTGTTGTTGATATTGTTAATTTATATAGCGATCAATAAATATGTTGTAGCAAGAGCCAGAATCATAAATTTAATTTTGTTATAAATGATTTAAAGGGAAAAAAGCTATTTATGTGTTTGTGTAATTGTGTCTTGTGTGAAGAGAAATGCCCATATGTGACTCGGTTGTTGCATCATCGCAGGGAAGAAACGTGCTGTATTTTTAAATGCTCAGTGTACAGGTTGTTGTGTGTTGATTCTCAAACTGAAGGTGTTCCTCAAGACGTACATTTAACTTGACCTTGTATTATTTAAGACCAGCAATATATCATTTCCATGAAACTCATCGCTGACTGTTTTCTTCCTTTATTTTGGTTGACTGATAAAAAGTTAATTCCAATTTAAATACATGTGCACACTTTAATAAACCTCAAAGCACATAAAACTAGAGATAGAAGTCAATCACTTTGATAAATGTGGCAAGAGAGGTTGTACTGGGACAGTAACTGTATGGGTCAGAAATAACACTGGATGCCAGAGAGACACAAATTGGAAATAGCGTTAGCCATCCAAGTTCATGGATCCAAACTGCTGTGAAAACAAAACATATTACATTTGTATACCCATCGCTGTATACCCATGTCCCAGACACACAACAGCACCAGTTAAATACCATTTAAGCACCTTATGAACACACATCCGAACTGGGCACAAACTGGTTGAATCAATGTTGTTTCAACGTAAATTTATCAATGTATTGTAACATGGAATCTATGTGGAAAATATATTGGATTTGAAAAAACTATTGTTTTGAGGGTGAAATGTCAACCACAGGATTATGTCATCATTGTAACCCCTTTTCAACAAAGACAACCCTTGTGTAAAATATGTTGAATTTGTACCTTTGAAACAACGTCAGATCTTCAACGACATATCCACTATTAGAAGAAAAAAAACAATAGGCTCAGCAGCACCTTCTGTTGGAGAGATGATCTATATACAGTTATTCATTTGGTCTCCCATCCAGGGTTTTAACCAAGCCCATTCCTGCTTAGCTTTGATATTTGTCACCAAATATCAACAATTGAAGGAGATGTATCTTCTGATTGGATAGTTGCATCTGTGCCACTGACTTAGTCTGGCTTTAATTCCAGTTCGTCTACAAATGAATAATTGATATGTTGAATTCATGTCTCCATCTCAACCAAAAATCTAAGTTAAAGAATAGGACTAAATCACATCTAACTTTAAATGCACTTCAACTTTGATTTAGTCATATTCTTTCATTTTGATTCTTTGTTGACATAAATTCATGTAGACAAACTGGAATTAAAGCCATACTAAGTCAGTGGCAAAAAATATACATCTCCTTCAAATGTTGATATTTGGTTGTGTTGACAACCAAACACAATTCAATATCATTTTTGCAATACAGTAAATAGCCTATTAATTTGACGACAAATTATATGTTGGATTCACGTCTCCAACTAAACCAAAAATAAAAGTTAAAGAATAGGATTAAACCAGTGGCTCAGATGAAACCATCCAAGCATTAGATACTTTAACATTTTGAAATTTGATTGACTTTTGGAATACAGTAAATAGCATAAAGTTAAGGCTATTTTACAAACTAATGTAAAGGTATTTATTCAACCTTAAAATGAGTAACACACATCCATGGCCAAATTTTGAGGTTAGCCTACAGTAACTATAAATATCTTCTGTAATAATAGAAATTGTGCATGTTCCAAGATAGCATGCAAACACCGCAGGTTTGTGGTGATCTTCACAATTGCTATAATAATCTGCGCAGATTCTAGCGCGCCATTGATCACTGTCACAACAGTTGCTAAATTAAAAGATGTGATCTAATGTGACTGCTATCACTCCAAATCTGTTGAATCTATGGAACGAATGAAAAAACAAGTGGTCAATGTATAGCAGCTGTTACATGTTATGAGTAACTCAGTCTAATGAAAATAGATTTATCTAAGTAAAATAGATGTTCAGCGTCTGTATTCTAAAAACTACTTGTTTTGCTTCTTTGGTACTTCTAAAAATGTCTACACAGGTCTGAAACTAGCCCAGTGATATATGGTTGGGAACTTTGGACAGTGATATATGGTTGGGCCAGTAACCAGGTTTCCATCCAACCTTTTTATGCGAATAAAGTCAGATTAAAAAAATGCCACGACAGGCCTGATGGAAACAGCACATTTGTCGGTAAACTTTCCAAATTTCGACAAAACTAAATACGCTAGACAAGGTGGGATCTTTTTCTGTCTGTAAAATGAATGATGTGAGAAATATCGGTGGAAACGCATTTATGTACAAATATTGATGTAATAACTGTCATATAGAAGTACATTTGGAGTCATGTGATATTGTGTGGTCCTCCCACTACGACTCAGGAAAGCTTGCAGTTTATTAGGCTATATGAAATAAATGATAAACTTCACAGGGTGGTGAAAGTGCACGGTGATGAGCCTTTCCAATAAATATCGAGGGTCTTATTCTGGTGACATGATGATCGATGCTTGGCTGCCGTTTGACAAATACAAATAATCACGCTCTTATCCGTAATAATCGCATCATGTAGACTAGCCTACCTGCAAACTGTTGGCTAGAGCGCACGTGCAAAGACCAGAGATTCGCAATATAACGCAACATTTTTTCAAAAAAAAACAGCAAATGCGACGGAAACCCATTTAACTTGTATTTAATGGTAATTAAATCGCAAAAGTTGTTTTTATGTGCACTACGTCATCACGCACAGACTGTTATCCGCAACAAGTCAATGTGATGGAAACATCTCTGGTGGGAATGTGCACATATTGTTTTAATGCGGATTTTAGAATATTCGCATGAAAATCTGTCACCAATAGGATGGATACCTAGCTATTGAGTGAGACAGAATCAGAAAGTCAAATGATTGATGTGGAAATAGTAGAATATTAGCTATAAAGGGTATGGTGAACTCAAAGTACTGGGTGTTAGTTGCATTTAAAGATCAGAAAGGTGCTGTTAAAAGCAATGCAACATTTTTTAGGTGGAAACTGCTGAACGTGTTGATATTACAATTAAACTAAAGTGCTTTGACATGTAAAGGATTGACCCCGGCTCATTTACATGTTACTGATATTTACCTGTTCACCAGAACAGGTCAATATTCCAACTAAAACCTTTAAGTGGTCAATTGAAACTTTAGAAACTGATTTTACATCAAAAATATGAGTATGTCCTTTTGTATCATCTGTAGCTTAGATCGATGTGAGCTGTACCCTGGCCTCTTCAAAGACTGATTTTTGAAAGTGTCATGATACTGATAAAAACATGGAATGGGTGAAATGCTTTCAGTGCCTTTTGATTTCCAGATAAATAGGGAAGATGGGGGTGATATTCATCCCCTGTGATGAAACAAGAAAACAACAAAGACTTGTGCTACAAGTTGATACAACTAGGAGCTCTAACTACAGAAAATATGTACATGCATTCTAATATATATTCTTTAGCATGTTTTCATATGTAAAAGTATTTAAAAATACAAAACAAAATATACAGCTAATCAAAAATACACTATTAAATCTCCAGGTTCGCCGGCTTCACAGAGACATTAAAAAATACAATAAAACCAGACTTTACAGTTGGGTCGGTTACCACAGCAACGAAACAACGGAACCAGGCAAAGAGAAGAAAGAGGAAAGCAAGATGGTGTAATAATGAGAGGTAGAAAGAGAGGACAGGAGAGAGACTGGGGGCAGTTCAGTCGTCACCACTGTCGCTGCCTGACTCGCTCAACTGGAGGTCATTCCCTGTGGACACACCAACACACACATTACTACATTGCAACCACAACCTAAAGACTTCTATCAAGAGATAAATGATTAGTAGTAATCCCAACGTAGAGCGCTGCCCTGGTACTCACTGAGCGTGTTCATCAGCTGGTTGCTGCCCTGTTGCCTGTCTGCTCCTCCGTTGACCACAGGGTTGGGGGAGGGCTGGATGAGAGGGAGTGGGACAGATTGGGGATGAGGGGCGTCATGCTCCCCATCACTGCTGGAGCTGTCGTCCCCACTACCAGAGCCACTGGCAGAGTCAGATGAGCTGCTGCCGCTACTGCTGCTCATTTGTTCAATAACATCCACCTCCGCTCGCAGCTCTGTGCCAGGCCAGGAGGGGGCGACAGAGTCAGTACACAGACAAAGTCAATAGAGAAACAAGAATGACCATTGAGTAAAAGTGGTGGCAACACATGAAGAGGCTCACCTCTCTTGATGTCATCTAGCTGGGGCTCAGGGGAGGGGTTGTCCTTGGAAGGGGAGGTCTTGGCCCCTGCACCAGGCTTAGTGGGGGCACGGAACTGCGCTGGAGGCTGGGTGGCAGTGGCACGCACCGACTGTTGCTCAATCCTGGCCTGGATCTTACTGCTGCCCTCCGCTCTGAAAAACAAAAGTCAACAGCTGCACATGTACTGTCACAAATTATCTGCAAAACACACTTCTCCTAAAGGTTAATTGTTACTATGCATTTTTGAGACAGTGTTTTGGTTAACACCTGGTTTTCTTGACCTGGATACTGCTGCTCAACTTCTCCAGCATGTACTCCCCAGTGTCATGATTGATGATAAGAACACAGTCTTTCTGATATGGCCGCTTATTCCCTTTGAATACTGTCATGGGTGGTGTAGAGCCCTACGAACAACACAATAACAAGTATCATGATCAAGTACACAGTTTGCTTTCATCTTTCTGCAGTGGAGTTATCAGAAATAACTTTTGTCATTGTACAGCACAGGCAAAAGACCACAGTTGAGTAACAATGACTAAAAAACACCCACTCTTACTGGAATGTGAGGTAATGTGATGGTGACTTCCTCTCCTTTACCGACTTGCAACTCTCCCTCGCAGCTTGTGTCAATTGAAGCTGGTTTGAAATCATCTACAAGTGTGAAAGAGTGAGAAAGGTAATTATGTCAGAAATACTACTTACCTGTCCAAAATTGTAATCAGTAACCTAACTTTTGGATTACGCAAACTCAGTAACGTAATCTGATTACTTTCCCCTTTAGGGGCATTAGAAGAAGTAAAAAAGGACCCATCAAATGCATTTGGTGTGTCATCATAGTGGTCTCTGACTTGTGGTCAGACTAGCTCAGGTGGAACAACCTTAAAATTAAAAAACTTCAGGATTGGTGGGTCCCCTGCGGGACGGTTGAGCTAACGTAGGCTAAAGCGATTAGCATGAGGTTGTAAGTAACAAGAACATTTTCCAGGACATAGACATATCTGATATTGGCAGAAAGCTTAAATTCTTGTTAATCTAACTGCACTGTCCAATTTACAGTAGCTATTACAGTGAAACAATACCATACTATTGTTTGAGGATAGTGCACAATTTTGAACATGAAAAGTTATTAATAAACAAATTAGGCACATTTGGGCAGTCTTGATACAAGTTTGAACACAAATGCAATGGTTCATTGGATCAGTCTAAAACTTTGCACATAAGACTGCTGCCATCTCGTGGCCAAAATATAAATTGCACCTGGGCTGGAATAATACATTATGGCATTTCTCTTGCATTTCAAAGATGATGGTACAAAAAACGGTTGTTTTTTATTTGTATTATCTTTTACCAGATCTAATCTGTTATTTTCTCCTACATTCCTTCAAATTCACATTTCCACAAACTTCAAAGTGTTTCCTTTCAAATGGTACCAAGAATATGCATATCCTTGCTTCAGGGCCTGAGCTACAGGCAGTTAGATTTGGGTATGTAATTTTAGGCGGAAAAAAGGGCCCGGTCCTTAAGAGGTTTTTAAACTTGCACCTTTTTTCAGTACTGAATTGAATGTCATTGAGAAAACAGAAAGGTATTCATGTATTTTTTTTGCAAACATCCTTTCTGAATTTAAAAGTAATGACCTAGCTAATGTACGCTACCTACGTTTTCAAAAGTATTTGTAATGTGATTACAATAGTTTTGCTGGCAACGTTCTATCGTACCGGATTACCGTTAGTTTTTTTGTGCTAGCTAACTAACAATAACTAGCTACATTGTTAGGTAACGTTAGCTAGCTGACGAAGATAGTTAGCTAACGTTATCTAACTTACAAACTTGTCAAAAGGCGTGACTAAAGTTGGGTATAGTAAAATTAACGTAACATATTTACTTAATTATATTTAATCAATAAAAATTGTCTACTAACATCTGATGGTGTGAAATGATGATTTTGGCCTCTTCTCAAAGCTCTCTCCGAGCTTCAAAACATGTTCTTCTTTGTCCAAGAGCGGATTTGTACTCCCATTCATGACTCTGCTAGAAGTTTAATATTCACATTTATTTAAATTATGCTGCGTTATAAAAGTGAATGATAATAACGTAGTATATAAGATACGTCAACTAGCTTGCAGCTAGCTAAGCTATTTTGAAAAACAATCCCTACTTCACATGACCACTCCTTTTCCTGTTTGTTCCAGTGCTGAAATGTCACCGATAGGATCTGAGCACCCTAATCGGGTTGACCCCAAAATAAACACCGACAAATCAGCATATTCAGCATATTTACTACATTAGAATTAGTAACGATGTATTATTAGCTATTAGTATAATAATACGGTTTTCACTCACACGAATAAGTACAACGTTTTTACTGACTGAGATGAACAGGCCGGAATCATCGTAATAAAACACTGTTCCCACACGGATGAAGAAGACTGCATGCCACACGAGAAGTCTTAGAACATTTATGCAACATTTGCGTTCATAAAAAATGTTTGTGAAAATATTTCCTGCATTTTCAATAACAGTCTATCTATCACTATAATGTGTTAGTGCCATATATTAACATTAGCAAGATAATTTCATGTGGATTGATGAAATAATAGATTTGAGGATGTCAAGGAAGTTCTGCTATTAGCTTCTGCCGTTAATTACACTAGTGCAAGTTATGGCACTATCAAAGCAAGACGACACAGCCAATGTTGTACTCCCTGGAGAGGAACCCAAAGACGGATTGCCATGTCTTACCCCACCTGTCCAAAGCAAAACATCTACTGGCAGGACTTTGAATGAGAAAGAGATGGAGAAACTGACAGGTGACCAGACTTTGGTGTCTGACTTCAAGCAGATGAAGTTGGAAAAGGAGGCACAGAAAAACTGGGACTTGTTTTACAAAAGGAACACAACAAACTTTTTCAAGGATAGGCATTGGACCACCAGAGAGTTTGAAGAACTGAAAGTGTGCCTTGAGGTAAGACGATGGCATAGGAAGTTGTTAGGTTTCCAACTAGGGGTGCATCTCAATAAATTTCTCAATATGGTACGTTTCTCTCTCAGTTTGAAGCCCAGAAGCTGGTCCTGCTTGAAGCTGGCTGTGGGGTTGGGAACTGCATCTTCCCACTACTGGAGGAAGACCTCAACATCTTTGTCTATGCCTGTGACTTCTCACCACGAGCTGTGGAGTTTGTGAAGGTAAGAAGATGTACCACTGATGACCCAGAGCCAGTGGGACTTTTAACAAAACAACCCTGATATCCAGTGTCATTTTCTCTTTGTCCTCAGCAACACTCCCTGTACTGTGCTGAGCGCTGCAGTGCGTTCCAGTGTGACCTCACTAAGGATGACCTGAGGGGTAACGTCCCAGTGGGATGTGTGGATGTGGCCACGCTCATATTCGTCCTCTCAGCCATCCACCCAGACAAGATGCAGCTGGCTCTGGACAACATTTACAGGGTGAGACAGGGCTGAGGAAAAGGATGAAACTGCAGTAAACACTTAACACCCTCAAAATAACTTGTGACTGAATTGACATTCTCTGTGTCAGGTTCTGAAGCCAGGGGGCATCATTCTGTTCAGGGACTATGGTCTGTATGACCACGCCATGATGAGATTTAAGGCTGGAAACAAACTGGGAGAGAACTTCTACGTCAGACAGGATGGTACCAGGTCTTATTTCTTCTCCAAAGGTCAGTCCATTCCTCTTTCCTTTCCTACATTTTCCCTCATAGTTATTTTAGCTTTTTTGGCTTTCTTTATTGTCTTTTTTTTTGTCTTTTCGAATGACCTACAAGCAGTAAGCAGTCGGTCTGGTCTCTTCTATGGGACTCTTTCTCTGTTTATACATTTTGAATCATGGTTATTGTCTAATCTTGATTGTTGTCCAGTCATGTGGTCCAGTGCTGCAAGGAAAGACCTAGTTAAGCTGCAGCCCAGAACAGAGCGGCACGTCTTGCTCTTCATTGTAATCAGAGGGATGATATAAATACTATGCAGGCCAGTCTCTCTTGGCTGAGAGTTGAGGAGAGACTGACTGCATTACCTCTTCTTTTTATAAGAAATATTAATGTGTTGAAAATTCCAAATTGTTTGCATAGTCAACTTACACACAGCTCTGACACACACACTTATCCCACCAGACATGCTGCCACCAGGGGTCTTTTCCTATGCCCCAAATCCAGAACAAAGTCAAGAAAATGTACAGTATTATATAGAGCCCTTATTGCATGGAACTTCCTTCCATCTCATATTGCTCAAATAAACAGCAAACCTGGTTTCAAAAAACAGATAAAGCAACACCTCACGGCACAACGCCTCTCCCCTATTTGACATAGATAGTTTGTGTGTATGCATTGATATGTAGGCTACTTGTGCCTTTAATTTTATTTATGTATTTCTGTCCTTGAGCTGTTCTTGTCTATTAATGTTCTGTATTATGTCATTGTGTATTATGTCATGTTTTGTGTGGACCCCAGGAAGAGTAGCTGCTGCTTTTGCAACAGCCAATAGGGATCCTAATAAAATACCAAATCTGAATGTCTGTGTTTCAGAGCTCCTAGCAGACCTGTTCAGAGGGGCGGGGTTCGAGAGTGTAACCAATGAGTACGTGCTACGAGAAACGGTCAATAAGAAGGAGGGGCTTTGTGTGCCCAGGGTGTTCCTTCAAAGCAAGTTCCGAAGGCCAGACCAATTACAGGGCTCCTGAAGTCCCTTTCCTCAACGAATGTTTGAAACCTTCAAAGGCACAAATGGACTAAAACCTTCATATATAAATGGATATCATTGGACAAAAGCCTACACTGCCGTCTTGCTGATCAAGTGCTGCTTGTTTGATTATGCCTTTTTATTATTAGAGCTCAGTGGTGGAAAAAGGACCCAATTGTCATACATGAGTAAAGAAACCTTAATAGAAAATGACTCAAGTAAAAGTCACCCACTAAAATACTACTTGAGTAAAAGTTTTTTTTTAAATAGTATAATCAAAAGTAAATGTAATTGCTAAAATATACTTAAGTATCAAAAGTAAAAGTAAATACTATACATAATTTTCAATTCCTTATATTAAGCAAACCAGAAAGCACAATTAGTTTTATTTACTGATAGTCGGGCACACTCCAACACAGACAAACAAACAAAGTATTTGTGTTTAGTGAAGTCTGCCAGATCAGAGGCAGTAGTGATGACTGCGTGTTTTTTTGACAAGTACGTACATTTTACAATGTTCCTATCATGCTAAGCATTCAAAATGTAACGAGTACTTTTGATTGTCAGGGAAAATGGGAGTCAAAAGTTTTTTTAAATCTTTAGGAATGTAGTGAAGTAAAAGTTGTAAAAAATATAAATGATAAAGTACAAATACCCCCAAAAAACTGCTTAAGTAGTACTTCAACGTATTTTTACTTAATTACTTTACACCAATGATAAAACTGTATATGATGGAGAATTTCTTAGAGAGAATGGTTTGGTTGTGTAGTTTCAGAGTTGTTAAAGTTCCAATACAATTTTTTTGCTGCCAACTTTTCCAATCATGTAATACATTTTCTTTACCACAAGGGGGCAACAAAATCTGTATAAAAAAAATCTGTAACATCAAGTGCTCCTTGGTTAGTCAAAATAAATATTCATATTTTTTATCCTGCTCAATTTGTTGAATGTTTCCAGTTGATCATGTTTACCTAGCATTCATACACAATGTGCATAGTTGACAAACCCATGTTGACTTCTAAAAATGTAACATATCTGACACAATTATGCTAGATTTGAGTTCTTGGTGTCTGAGATTATGCACCTTAATGATTTTAAGTGGGCAGGAATTGTTTTAGTACAACAGTAACAAATCCTGATATTTTAAAATTGAGAATACCTCTGATTTTATGTCTTTAGGCACTGAACAACAAGCATCTGGATTAGTTTTTGAGACCACCTCTTTTTTTTCTGCCCCCCTCCCCTCCAAATCCACCCATCTGTGACACCACAAAGTGACCCCTGACCCTGTAGTAGGATGAGTCAACAGCAAGAAGCTGAAATTGTTAATCACATGTAACCTTTTCAAAGACCTTACAGGTGTGCGTGTGTATTTTTTCATGTGGAACTGACCCCACCACGCATTTGCCCTTTCCAGCAGTGGACTGGGTCTGTGTGGGTTTGTGCCATGTCACCTTTGGGAAATGAGACACGTGTCACTCCTCACATCATCAGGAACGGGAGGGCAGCTGTATCCACAGCACACGAGGAGTCTGACATTCAGGGAAATGCCACAAACCCACCAGACACTTGGGGCTCAAAGGCCAGCTCCCTTCTGGCTTTTTATAGCCAATTCTGGGTTTACTGATACAAAGCACTGCTGTTTAAAATGGGTCTGACCATCATTTCAACATCCCAGAACCAAAGTCTTGCATCTACTTTGTTTATGTAACCTGGCAAGTCAGTTAAGAATAAATTATAATTTACAATGACAGCCTACCCCGGCCATTTACAATGACAGCCTACCCCGGCCATTTACAATGACAGCCTACCCCGGCCATTTACAATGACAGCCTACCCCGGCCATTTACAATGACAGCCTACCCCGGCCATTTACAATGACAGCCTACCCTGGCCATTTACAATGACAGCCTACCCTGGCCATTTACAATGACAGCCTACCCCGGCCATTTACAATGACAGCCTACTCCGGCCATTTACAATGACAGCCTACCCCGGCCAAACCCAATTGTGTGCTGCCCTATGGGACTCCCGAACACAGCTGGATGTGATTCAGCCTGGATTCGAACCAGGGACTGTAGTGACACCTTGTGCACTGAGATGCAGTGCCTTAGACCGCTGCGCCACTCAGGAGCCCATTTTAACATCTGTCCACAAGAGATTAGTCTGAGAAAGGCTTTGCAGAGTTTCACTGACATTCATCTTCCATGTCAGACCGACCCTACCCACTGAGTACAGAACTCAATTCAACGTCTATTCCACCTTGGTTCCACGTAATTTCATTGAAACGATGTGGAAATAACATTTATTCAACCAGTGTGTGCCCAGTGGATAGTGAATAAGCACAGTACCCACCATTTCCATATCCTGTCAATAGGAAGTCTATAGCAACACAATGAGTCGTTGAGGGAGTACACAGGGGCTCCCAGTCCAATTCAAGGTCCCCATCATCACTCATCACCTGTCACCATTATAACGTTTGTGACACAGGTACACACCCTGATCCGTCCTGTACACACACACACACACACACACATAAACAAGTGGCGCCCGTCTTTCTATCGCGTGACGAGGGGTCTTACTGATGGTTCAGGGGAATCATTATTGTGAGTCTCGACCCCCAATAATGATCTCTTAATGTATCCCACATTCACTCACTGCTATAACACTTGTCACTTTTCCCCTAAACATTTACAGCACTGTGGTCCTTATCAGCCTCTTAGGATCCTTTGTATATGAAGATGCTATAGATGCACCTGGAATGTTTTGTGAGGTGGAGCCCCCACGAGTGTGATATTGCATAAGAGGAATGTGATAGGAGGGATTGCAGGGTATGATTTCATATTTCTCGCCCCCTCTCTTTTTCACTCTCTTATTCAATTGGGCAGAAGGTTCCTTGTGTCTCAGAGATAAAATATAGTACATATCTCTATCCTCAATGTTCTGAACGTTCCACCCTACTCAATGGGACCATGCCAACATCCGCCTCTCTTATATTGCTGTCTTTTCCTTTATAGAGAGGGCGCTTCCTGTAGAAACACAGGCTCAGGCTGAGGTCAGCTCTGCTCCACAAAGTGGAAGAGAGCATTGAAGAGGTCATAGCCTTCTAGTACTCGATATCTGGAGGGGTTTGCCATATCCTGTTATTCAGATGAATTCCTTTGGGTGGACAGAACATGCTGACTGCTGTAGATGACCTTGTGCTTTTGATAGTAGTTACGGTGATGTAAAGTGGGAAGCTGTACGCTTGTGAGATAAGGCTAGTACACTGTTCCCTGTATAATTACCGTGGAAGGGATCCCTTCCTTAATGATATTGATTTAAGTTCAAATATATATATATGTACACTGCTCAAAAAAATAAAGGGAACACTAAAATAACACATCCTAGATCTGAATGAATGAAATATTCTTATTAAATACTTTTTTCTTTACATAGTTGAATGTGCTGACAACAAAATCACACAAAAATTATCAATGGAAATCAAATTTATCAACCCATGGAGGTCTGGATTTGGAGTCACACTCAAAATTAAAGTGGAAAGCCACACTACAGGCTGATCCAACTTTGATGTAATGTCCTTAAAACAAGTCAAAATGAGGCTCAGTAGTGTGTGTGGCCTCCACGTGCCTGTATGACCTCCCTACAATGCCTGGGCATGCTCCTGATGAGGTGGCGGATGGTCTCCTGAGGGATCTCCTCCCAGACCTGGACTAAAGCATCTGCCAACTCCTGGACAGTCTGTGGTGCAACGTGGCGTTGGTGGATGGAGCGAGACATGATGTCCAAGATGTGCTCAATTGGATTCAGGTCTGGGGAACGGGCGGGCCAGTCCATAGCATCAATGCTTTCCTCTTGCAGGAACTGCTGACACACTCCAGCCACATGAGGTCTAGCATTGTCTTGCATTAGGAGGAACCCAGGGCCAACCACACCAGCATATGGTCTCACAAGGGGTCTGAGGATCTCATCTCGGTACCTAATGGCAGTCAGGCTACCTCTGGCGAACACATGGAGGGCTGTGCGGCCCCCCAAAGAAATGCCACCCCACACCATGACTGACCCACCGCCAAACCGGTCATGCTGGAGGATGTTGCAGGCAGCAGAACGTTCTCCACGGCGTCTCCAGACTCTGTCACGTCTGTCACATGTGCTCAGTGTCAACCTGCTTTCCTCTGTGAAGAGCACAGGGCGCCAGTGGCGAATTTGCCAATCTTGGTGTTCTCTGGCAAATGTCAAACGTCCTGCACGGTGTTGGGCTGTAAGCACAACCCCCACCTGTGGACGTCGGGCCCTCATACCACCCTCATGGAGTCTGTTTCTGACCGTTTGAGCAGACACATGCACATTTGTGGCCTGCTGGAGGTCATTTTGCAGGGCTCTGGCAGTGCTCCTCCTGCTCCTCCTTGCACAAAGGCGGAGGTAGCGGTCCTGCTGCTGGGTTGTTGCCCTCCTACGGCCTCCTCCACGTCTCCTGATGTACTGGCCTGTCTCCTGGTAGCGCCTCTATGCTCTGGACACTACGCTGACAGACACAGCAAACCTTCTTGCCACAGCTCGCATTGATGTACCATCCTGGATGAGCTGCACTACCTGAGCCACTTGTGTGGGTTGTAGACTCCGTATCATGCTACCACTAGAGTGAAAGCACCGCCAGTATTCAAAAGTGACCAAAACATCAGCCAGGAAGCATAGGAACTGAGAAGTGGTCTGTGGTCACCACCTGCAGAACCACTCCTTTATTGGGGGTGTCTTGCTACTTGCCTATAATTTCCACCTGTTGTCTATTCCATTTGCACAACAGCATGTGAAATTTATTGTCAATCAGTGTTGCTTCCTAAGTGACAGTTTGATTTCACAGAAGTGTGATTGACTTGGAGTTACATTGTGTTGTTTAAGTGTTCCCTTTATTTTTTTGAGCAGTGTATGTTCACAGTCCTACATGTGGCATTTTGGGGCTTATGGTTTAAATAAGTATTGGAGAAACACTGTAGGCTATGCTGTTATGAATGCGTATTGAAATACTAATCCTGATTTCACATTGGTTCTTGATATACTGCATACTCCCACTCCCCGCCTGATCACTGCCATCCTACTGGGCTGTATACAATATATGCGATCCTCCTAAATGAGGCATGTTATTCTCTGTCGGTGAATGGGTAGCGGATGTATTCCAAGACGGTTTTCCAAACGGGACACGACCCAATCAGATTGGAGCGCTGTGGAAAAAGTGGTTGATCTGCTTCCTCCCGTCGTCGTGTCTCGTTATTAACACTGTCAGTGAACTGGAGTTCTAACAGGCCCGTTCTAGCTGCTCTGTCCGATGGCTTTAAGGTGAGCAGCCAGACAGTCTGAGTTAAATAACTGTCAAAACAATCACCCCCCTCAATCTGCCCGTCTGCCTGCCTGCCAGCCATCCTCTGCTTCTCTCTTTTCCCCTCTGATGGGCATGGGGAATGAAAACAAGGGTGTCTGGATGTGGGTATGACAGAGGGAGAGAAAAAGAGAGAGTGAAAGAAGGAGCAAGTAAGCACCTGTGTTTGTGTTGACTGTATCTGTGTGAATACAGGTCCAAGAGGTGTGTGTTTGTGTTGACTGTACCTGTGTGAATACAGGTCCAAGAGGTGTGTGTTTGTGTTGACTGTACCTGTGTGAATACAGGTCCAAGAGGTGTGTGTTTGTGTTGACTGTACCTGTGTGAATACAGGTCCAAGAGGTGTGTGTTTGTGTTGACTGTACCTGTGTGAATACAGGTCCAAGAGGTGTGTGTTTGTGTTGACTGTACCTGTGTGAATACAGGTCCAAGAGGTGTGTGTTTGTGTTGACTGTACCTGTGTGAATACAGGTCCAAGAGGTGTGTGTTTGTGTGTGTGGGAGAAAAAGAGGGTGTAATACCTGGATGTAGTCCCACACTGCAGAGATGCTATCCTCCTGTCCTAGCTATGGGAACAGCGCTAAAGGCAGCACCGTGTCTGAGTACCCTGTACTTACGTACTGTCACCTTACTATCCACGGCTGTCTAATCACGCACAGCAGCACCGATAAGGACCTCTTATATGCTGAGGTTAATGAACAAAACGGGCTGTTGAACAGAACTGTGTCAGGATAAGGGTCCTTCACTGATGATGTGAATGGGTGCTATTTGCCTATCGACCCATATTAAGTATATCTGGGTCACATGGTGTCTGAATCAGGATGGGACAAACACAGATAACAAGACGTGAACCTAATGGAAGATTAGATTGTATGAGCTCAGTAACATTGATAGGTCTGTCCTGTCATCATAGTGCACTGCAGTAAAATAACTGTAAATCCAGCATTCTAATGGTAGTTGAATGGTAACCGAGCCTTATGTTCTAATGTCAAGCAATTGCACTGATAGGTGTCATTCAAAGCCTCTATCACTTCACAAACTCTTTCTAACATTACCACCTACACATTACATTGACATACTGGGCATTCCATTACCTTAGATTGAGAGAAAGTGAGAATGAAAAAGATTTAGGTCAAACATGTCCATGAAGAAAGGGGACAGTTCCACTCAGATATACAACATCCCAGATGAGTCCTGTCTAACATGATTGGTGAGTATAATATAGAATATAGGATGAAGAGAGTATCTGGTATTTTGGAGTTGGCTAATACAAAGAGGGTATCTGGTTGGGTATGGCTAACTGGTCTATGTGGAATGTAGGGGCAATGAATATCTAAGGGTATTCATTAAATACCAATTTCATTCATTATTATCTGAAATCTGTAACATTCTATTTTGGGAAGAATATATATATTAAATACATTTATAAAAAGGTATTGAGTTTCCCAAATTGTATATTCAGCTTGTTATAACTGTTTTACCACACAGTAAGTCGTCTCTGATGGTACATACATCTATAAATGCATCGGGTTGGACAGCAGAAGGGGCGTAACGTTACGCTGTATATAAAAGTCATTTCATCATCACTTCCTCAGTGGCTCGGTATTGGACGCAGACAGAGTGCTGCTATGTCAATTAACATACAAGACGATTATCACTCTTTTGTCTTTCAATGACCTGTATAGCGCTTTGATATAGATATAAATATTTCAAACGTCGTTTTTATCATCGCTAACGTTGCAGTGTGATTGAGCGTGTTCGTGAAACTCCTGTCACGCGGTTAGAGAGTCTCTTGGAAATTGGCTTTGTTCGCTCCGACAGCACACAGTCAGTCTGCGTTATCATCCAGAATGGACCATTTGGAGAAAGAAAATAGGTCTGATGAAGATTCGGAATATGAAGAAGAGGAGGTGGACCCTAGAATTCAGGTACGTTATAATAACAATTGCTCTTTGTTTCAATTGAGAATAACTAATTAATTAATTTAACTACATTTGATGCAGTGCACATCTTAAGAGTATGTATTATCCCAGGCAGAAAGTCTTATCTGATTTGGGGTATTTAAAAAAAAAAGAGTTTTTCATGTATTGATTTATCAAGAGTGTCTGTCTACCTTGAACAAAAGGTCAGTATTGTACCTGACTTAGTTGCTATGTAGGCCTACTGGTTATGTTTCTGATTGTCTTATGTTTTAGCCAAACTTGTTTTTGATTTAATAGAATGCATGGGAGTAAAGGCCTGACACTCAAATAGCATGTTCATCTGAATCTACCCTCTGCTGTGTATTAGACTATTCATTGGTTGAAAAATAACATAAAAGCTATGTGTATTTAATATATCCATAAATCAAGATAGTAGCTGATCCTTGTGTTCGTTCAAACCATCACTCTGACTAACTTCTATTGTCCAGTCTAGTATTTCAGCCTAGTGTAACACATTCCAGATGTTGCAGACTTCCCAGATACTGTACATTCCTTTCTCTTGGTGTTGCTCAATATTGTCCTATGCTCTCTTTCTTACAGGGAGAACTGGAGAAACTCAACCAGTCCACAGATGACATCAACAGATGTGAGACACAACTAGAGGTAAGACCGTACACACACACACACACACACACACACACACACACACACACACACACACACACACACACACACACACTTTCAAGTTTAACATACATGTTCCCTCCAAAGTGCACCACATGACTGACACTGATTGACAATTACAAGCTGACCCCCTATCAAAGAATTCCTTTCAACCATTAGACATTGACCTCTGCATATGAAAGATGATTCGTTCTGGTCATTGAGGTGGTTTATGTTGCAGAATGATGATCTTTGGATGCTGTTAAATGTCAGTAAAATAGTAGCACACAGTTCTGTCATTCATAATACAGTTTTGGAACTGTATTACAGTAGACCGTCTCTTTAGGACATCCGTTTGGGTCAAAGGCATTCAGTCTATAAAATACCTGTCATTTCTAATGGTACTGGACCCTCACCGACTTGATCAGCATAAAGCTTAAAGAACTTGTACAATGTTTCCATTGATCTTGAGGTTCAATGAGTTCTTGTCGAATACTTAGTTGTTTTTCGAGTTCAGATATACCCCCTCTGTGTTGTTGTTGTTGAGTCAGCGGATCATGGTCAAATCTGTTTATGTGTAGACCCAGTTTGATGTGGTCTCAATGCAAAGCTGTCTGCCGTTGGAGTAAACGGTGCGCCAATCGGTGAAGTGTGTCTATTTGACATGGACTTGAGTCTTTACCAATGGCTCCTCCGATCTGTAAACAAAATGAATGTCTCAAAATAACAGATTTTTTAAAAACACACGAAAACACAAACAAAATAATATCCAGTATGTTTCTTTTCTGAGAGAGCAAGGAATAATGTCCAACTTTTTTTAATGCATTTGACTTCAAAGGGGATAAACAAACAGATGTACTGATTCACCATTTCTCAAGTACATACCCGAGGGAAGTAGGGGTGCTGAGGGTGCCGCAGCCCCCCCTAAAAAAATCACAAAATATAAAAGGAAGAAATCTTAACTACTGCTCAGTGAAGATTTGGCAGAGCTTCTGGTGTTGATGGAGTGATGAGGATCGCCAGGAGCAGAGCCCAGTGGATGTAGGCCTGTCATCATGCCCTGGTAATGGACTATTGCCTGTAGGGTTTGTATTGATCTTGTCAAGGAGCACGTGTGACAGCTTTTGTGACAAGGGGAAATGCAGAACAATGGCCAGAGTTCCATAACATCTGATCATTTTTTGTTGAATTCAGAGACCTTTCATTAATATCAATATCACCATCCAAGTGGAAAAATATGTATCTGGGTAAAGGGCAATACAGTTACACAAATGGTTTGGATTGAATTCAAATATTTTTAGCTTTACAACTGTGTGTTTGACATGGTGTTCAGTGTATAAGGAGGCTGTGACAGAGGAAATGCAATGCGTCACAAAAGCAAAGCTCTGCTCGACCCTGAGGTGTGAGAGACAGAGAGACTGCACTGTAACATCTGAGGTGTGAGAGACAGAGAGACTGTACTGTAACCTCTGAGGTGTGAGAGACTGCACTGTAACCTCTGAGGTGTGAGAGACAGAGAGACTGCACTGTAACCTCTGAGGTGTGAGAGACAGAGAGACTGTACTGTAACCTCTGAGGTGTGAGGGACAGAGAGACTGCACTGTACTGTAACCTCTGAGGTTTGAGAGACAGAGAGACTGCACTGTAACCTCTGAGGTGTGAGAGACAGAGAGACTGCACTGTAACCTCTGTGGTGTGAGAGACAGAGATACTGTACTGTAACCTCTGAGGTGTGAGGGACAGAGAGACTGCACTGTATTGTAACCTATGAGGTGTGAGGGACCGAGACACTGCACTGTACTGTAACCTCTGAGGTGTGAGGGACAGAGAGACTGTACTGTAACCTCTGAGGTGTGAGAGACTGTACTGTAACATCTGAGGTGTGAGGGACGGAGAGACTGCACTGTAACATCTGAGGTGTGAGAGACAGAGAGGCTGCACTGTAACCTCTGGTGTGAGAGACAGAGAGACTGCACTGTACTGTAACCTCTGGTGTGAGAGACAGAGAGACTGCACTGTACTGTGACCTCTGAGGTGTGAGGGACAGAGAGACTGCACTGTAACATCTGAGGTGTGAGAGACAGAGAGGCTGCACTGTAACCTCTGGTGTGAGAGACAGAGAGACTGCACTGTACTGTAACCTCTGAGGTGTGAGGGACAGAGAGACTGCACTGTAACCTCTGAGGTGTGAGGGATAGAGAGACTGCACTGTACTGTAACCTCTGAGGTGTGAGAGACTGCACTGTAACCTCTGAGGTGTGAGAGACTGCAATGTAACCTCTGAGGTGTGAGGGACAGAGAGACTGTACTGTAACCTCTGAGGTGTGAGGGATAGAGAGACTGCACTGTACTGTAACCTCTGAGGTGTGAGAGACTGCACTGTAACCTCTGAGGTGTGAGAGACTGCAATGTAACCTCTGAGGTGTGAGAGACAGAGATACTGCACTGTAACCTCTGAGGTGTGAGGGACAGAGAGACTGCACTGTACTGTAACCTCTGTGGTGTGAGGGACAGAGAGACTGCACTGTACTGTAACCTCTGAGGTGTGAGAGACAGAGATACTGTACTGTAACCTATGTGGTGTGAGGGACAGAGAGACTGCACTGTAACCTCTGAGGTGTGAGGGACAGAGAGACTACACTGTAACCTCTGAGGTGTGAGAGACAGAGATACTGTACTGTAACCTCTGTGGTGTGAGAGACAGAGATACTGTACTGTAACCTCTGAGGTGTGAGGGACAGCGAGACTGCACTGTACTGTAACCTCTGAGGTGTGAGGGACAGAGAGACTGCACTGTATTGTAACCTATGAGGTGTGAGGGACCGAGACACTGCACTGTACTGTAACCTCTGAGGTGTGAGGGACAGAGAGACTGTACTGTAACCTCTGAGGTGTGAGGGATAGAGAGACTGCACTGTACTGTAACCTCTGAGGTGTGAGAGACTGCAATGTAACCTCTGAGGTGTGAGGGATAGAGAGACTGCACTGTACTGTAACCTCTGAGGTGTGAGAGACTGCACTGTAACCTCTGAGGTGTGAGAGACTGCAATGTAACCTCTGAGGTGTGAGGGACAGAGAGACTGCACTGTAACATCTGAGGTGTGAGGGACAGAGAGACTGCACTGTAACATCTGAGGTGTGAGGGACAGAGAGACTGTACTGTAACCTCTGAGGTGTGAGGGACAGAGAGACTGCACTGTACTGTAACCTCTGAGGTGTGAGGGATAGAGAGACTGCACTGTACTGTAAGCTCTGAGGTGTGAGAGACTGCAATGTAACCTCTGAGGTGTGAGAGACAGAGAGACTGCACTGTAACATCTGAGGTGTGAGGGACAGAGAGACTGTACTGTAACCTCTGAGGTGTGAGAGACAGAGAGACTATACTGTAACATCTGAGGTGTGAGGGACAGAGAGACTGTACTGTAACCTCTGAGGTGTGAGGGACAGAGAGACTGCACTGTAACATCTGAGGTGTGAGGGACAGAGAGACTGCACTGTATTGTAACCTATGAGGTGTGAGGGACCGAGACACTGCACTGTACTGTAACCTCTGAGGTGTGAGGGACAGAGAGACTGTACTGTAACCTCTGAAGTGTGAGGGACAGAGAGCCTGCACTGTACTGTAACCTCTGAGGTGTGAGGGACGGAGAGACTGTACTGTAACCTCTGAGGTGTGAGAGACTGTACTGTAACCTCTGAAGTGTGAGGGACAGAGAGACTGCACTGTACTGTAACCTCTGAGGTGTGAGGGACGGAGAGACTGCACTGTAACATCTGAGGTGTGAGGGACGGAGATACTGCACTGTAACATCTGAGGTGTGAGAGACAGAGAGGCTGCACTGTAACCTCTGGTGTGAGAGACAGAGAGACTGCACTGTACTGTAACCTCTGGTGTGAGAGACAGAGAGACTGCACTGTACTGTGACCTCTGAGGTGTGAGGGACAGAGAGGCTGCACTGTAACCTCTGGTGTGAGAGACTGCACTGTACTGTAACCTCTGAGGTGTGAGGGACAGAGAGACTGCACTGTAACATCTGAGGTGTGAGAGACAGAGAGCCTGCACTGTAACCTCTGGTGTGAGAGACATAGAGACTGCACTGTACTGTAACCTCTGAGGTGTGAGGGATAGAGAGACTGCACTGTACTGTAAGCTCTGAGGTGTGAGAGACTGCAATGTAACCTCTGAGGTGTGAGGGACAGAGAGACTGTACTGTAACCTCTGAGGTGTGAGAGACAGAGAGACTGTACTGTAACCTCTGAGGTGTGAGAGACAGAGAGACTGCACTGTAACCTCTGAGGTGTGAGAGACAGAGAGACTGCACTGTAACCTCTGAGGTGTGAGAGACAGAGAGACTGCACTGTAACCTCTGAGGTGTGAGAGACAGAGAGACTGCACTGTAACCTCTGAGGTATGAGAGACAGAGAGACTGTACTGTAACCTCTGAGGTGTGAGGGACAGAGAGACTGCACTGTACTGTAACCTCTGAGGTGTGAGAGACAGAGAGACTGCACTGTAACCTCTGTGGTGTGAGAGACAGAGATACTGTACTGTAACCTCTGAGGTGTGAGGGACAGAGAGACTGTACTGTAACCTCTGAGGTGTGAGAGACTGTACTGTAACATCTGAGGTGTGAGGGACGGAGAGACTGCACTGTAACATCTGAGGTGTGAGAGACAGAGAGGCTGCACTGTAACCTCTGGTGTGAGAGACAGAGAGACTGCACTGTACTGTAACCTCTGGTGTGAGAGACAGAGAGACTGCACTGTACTGTGACCTCTGAGGTGTGAGAGACAGAGAGGCTGCACTGTAACCTCTGGTGTGAGAGACAGAGAGACTGCACTGTACTGTAACCTCTGAGGTATGAGGGACAGAGAGACTGCACTGTAACCTCTGAGGTGTGAGGGATAGAGAGACTGCACTGTACTGTAACCTCTGAGGTGTGAGGGATAGAGAGACTGCACTGTACTGTAAGCTCTGAGGTGTGAGAGACTGCAATGTAACCTCTGAGGTGTGAGGGACAGAGAGACTGTACTGTACTGTAACCTCTGAGGTGTGAGGGACTGCACTGTAACCTCTGAGGTGTGAGAGACTGCACTGTAACCTCTGAGGTGTGAGGGACCGAGACACTGCACTGTACTGTAACCTCTGAGGTGTGAGGGACAGAGAGACTGTACTGTAACCTCTGAAGTGTGAGGGACAGAGAGACTGCACTGTAACCTCTGAGGTGTGAGATACTGCAACATAACCTCTGAGGTGTGAAAGACTGCAATGTAACCTCTGAGGTGTGAGGGACAGAGAGACTGCACTGTAACATCTGAGGTGTGAGGGACAGAGAGACTGTACTGTAACCTCTGAGGTGTGAGAGACCGAGAGACTGCACTGTAACATCTGAGGTGTGAGGGACAGAGAGACTGTACTGTAACCTCTGAGGTGTGAGGGACAGAGAGACTGCACTGTAACATCTGAGGTGTGAGGGACAGAGAGACTGTACTGTAACCTCTGAGGTGTGAGGGACAGAGAGACTGCACTGTACTGTAACCTCTGAGGTGTGAGAGACAGAGATACTGCACTGTAACCTCTGAGGTGTGAGGGACAGAGAGACTGCACTGTACTGTAACCTCTGTGGTGTGAGGGACAGAGAGACTGCACTGTACTGTAACCTCTGAGGTGTGAGAGACAGAGATACTGTACTGTAACCTCTGTGGTGTGAGGGACAGAGAGACTGCACTGTAACATCTGAGGTGTGAGGGACAGAGAGACTGCACTGTAACCTCTGAGGTGTGAGAGACAGAGAGACTGCACTGTAACATCTGAGGTGTGAGGGACAGAGAGAGACTGCCTCTGAGGTGTGAGGGACTGTACTGTAACCTCTGAGGTGTGAGGACTGGTAGAAGTGTGACTGCACTGTAACATCTGAGGTGTGAGGGACGGAGAGACTGCACTGTAACATCTGAGGTGTGAGGGAGACAGAGTAACATCTGAGGTGCACTGTAAACCTCTGGTGTGAGAGACAGAGAGACTGCACTGTACTGTAACCTCTGGTGTGAGAGACAGAGAGACTGCACTGTACTGTGACCTCTGAGGTGTGAGGGACAGAGAGGCTGCACTGTAACCTCTGGTGTGAGAGACTGCACTGTACTGTAACCTCTGAGGTGTGAGGGACAGAGAGACTGCACTGTAACATCTGAGGTGTGAGAGACAGAGAGCCTGCACTGTAACCTCTGGTGTGAGAGACATAGAGACTGCACTGTACTGTAACCTCTGAGGTGTGAGGGACAGAGAGACTGCACTGTACTGTAACCTCTGTGGTGTGAGGGACAGAGAGACTGCACTGTACTGTAACCTCTGAGGTGTGAGAGACAGAGATACTGTACTGTAACCTCTGTGGTGTGAGGGACAGAGAGACTGCACTGTAACATCTGAGGTGTGAGGGACAGAGAGACTGCACTGTAACCTCTGAGGTGTGAGAGACAGAGAGACTGTACTGTAACATCTGAGGTGTGAGGGACAGAGAGACTGTACTGTAACCTCTGAGGTGTGAGGGACAGAGAGACTGCACTGTAACATCTGAGGTGTGAGGGACAGAGAGACTGCACTGTATTGTAACCTATGAGGTGTGAGGGACCGAGACACTGCACTGTACTGTAACCTCTGAGGTGTGAGGGACAGAGAGACTGTACTGTAACCTCTGAAGTGTGAGGGACAGAGAGACTGCACTGTACTGTAACCTCTGAGGTGTGAGGGACGGAGAGACTGTACTGTAACCTCTGAGGTGTGAGAGACTGTACTGTAACCCTCTGAAGTGTGAGGGACAGAGAGACTGCACTGTACTGTAACCTCTGAGGTGTGAGGGACGGAGAGACTGTACTGTAACATCTGAGGTGTGAGGGACAGAGAGACTGTACTGTAACCTCTGAGGTGTGAGGGACAGAGAGACTGCACTGTAACATCTGAGGTGTGAGGGACAGAGAGACTGCACTGTATTGTAACCTATGAGGTGTGAGGGACCGAGACACTGCACTGTACTGTAACCTCTGAGGTGTGAGGGACAGAGAGACTGTACTGTAACCTCTGAAGTGTGAGGGACAGAGAGACTGCACTGTACTGTAACCTCTGAGGTGTGAGGGACGGAGAGACTGCACTGTAACATCTGAGGTGTGAGGGACGGAGAGACTGCACTGTAACATCTGAGGTGTGAGAGACAGAGAGGCTGCACTGTAACCTCTGGTGTGAGAGACTGTACTGTAACCTCTGAGGTGTGAGGGACAGAGAGACTGCACTGTAACATCTGAGGTGTGAGAGACAGAGAGCCTGCACTGTAACCTCTGGTGTGAGAGACAGAGAGACTGCACTGTACTGTGACCTCTGAGGTGTGAGGGACAGAGAGGCTGCACTGTAACCTCTGGTGTGAGAGACTGCACTGTACTGTAACCTCTGAGGTGTGAGGGACAGAGAGACTGCACTGTAACATCTGAGGTGTGAGAGACAGAGAGCCTGCACTGTAACCTCTGGTGTGAGAGACATAGAGACTGCACTGTACTGTAAGCTCTGAGGTGTGAGAGACTGCAATGTAACCTCTGAGGTGTGAGGGACAGAGAGACTGTACTGTAACCTCTGAGGTGTGAGAGACAGAGAGACTGTACTGTAACCTCTGAGGTGTGAGAGACAGAGAGACTGCACTGTAACCTCTGAGGTATGAGAGACTGTACTGTAACCTCTGAGGTGTGAGGGACAGAGAGACTGCACTGTACTGTAACCTCTGAGGTGTGAGAGACAGAGAGACTGCACTGTAACCTCTGAGGTGTGAGGGACAGAGAGACTGCACTGTATTGTAACCTATGAGGTGTGAGGGACCGAGACACTGCACTGTAATGTAACCTCTGAGGTGTGAGGGACAGAGAGACTGTACTGTAACCTCTGAGGTGTGAGAGACTGTACTGTAACATCTGAGGTGTGAGGGACGGAGAGACTGCACTGTAACATCTGAGGTGTGAGAGACAGAGAGGCTGCACTGTAACCTCTAGTGTGAGAGACAGAGAGACTGCACTGTACTGTAACCTCTGGTGTGAGAGACAGAGAGACTGCACTGTACTGTAACCTCTGAGGTGTGAGGGACAGAGAGACTGCACTGTAACCTCTGAGGTGTGAGGGATAGAGAGACTGCACTGTACTGTAACCTCTGAGGTGGGAGAGACTGCAATGTAACCTCTGAGGTGTGAGAGACTGCACTGTAACCTCTGAGGTGTGAAAGACAGCGAGACTGCATTGTACTGTAACCTCTGAGGTGTGAGGGATAGAGAGACTGCACTGTACTGTAAGCTCTGAGGTGTGAGAGACTGCAATGTAACCTCTGAGGTGTGAGGGACAGAGAGACTGTACTGTACTGTAACCTCTGAGGTGTGAGGGACTGCACTGTAACCTCTGAGGTGTGAGGGACAGAGAGACTGTACTGTAACCTCTGAGGTGTGAGGGACAGAGAGACTGCACTGTAACATCTGAGGTGTGAGGGACAGAGAGACTGTACTGTAACCTCTGAGGTGTGAGGGACAGAGAGACTGCACTGTAACATCTGAGGTGTGAGGGACAGAGAGACTGCACTGTACTGTAACCTCTGTGGTGTGAGGGACAGAGAGACTGCACTGTACTGTAACCTCTGAGGTGTGAGAGACAGAGATACTGTACTGTAACCTCTGTGGTGTGAGGGACAGAGAGACTGCACTGTAACATCTGAGGTGTGAGGGACAGAGAGACTGTACTGTAACCTCTGAGGTGTGAGAGACAGAGAGACTGCACTGTAACATCTGAGGTGTGAGGGACAGAGAGACTGCACTGTACTGTAACCTCTGAGGTGTGAGGGACAGAGAGACTGTACTGTAACCTCTGAGGTGTGAGAGACAGAGAGACTGCACTGTAACATCTGAGGTGTGAGGGACAGAGAGACTGTACTGTAACCTCTGAGGTGTGAGGGACAGAGAGACTGTACTGTAACCTCTGAGGTGTGAGGGACAGAGAGACTGCACTGTAACATCTGAGGTGTGAGGGACAGAGAGACTGTACTGTAACCTCTGAGGTGTGAGAGACAGAGAGACTGTACTGTAACCTCTGGTGTGAGGGACAGAGAGACTGCACTGTAACCTCTGAGGTGTGAGGGATAGAGAGACTGCACTGTACTGTAAGCTCTGAGGTGTGAGAGACTGCAATGGAACCTCTGAGGTGTGAGAGACTGCACTGTAACCTCTGAGGTGTGAAAGACAGCGAGACTGCACTGTACTCTAACCTCTGAGGTGTGAGGGATAGAGAGACTGCACTGTACTGTAACCTCTGAGGTGTGAGGGACAGAGAGACTGCACTGTAACATCTGAGGTGTGAGGGACAGAGAGACTGTACTGTAACATCTGAGGTGTGAGGGACAGAGAGACTGTACTGTAACCTCTGAGGTGTGAAAGACAGCGAGACTGCACTGTACTGTAACCTCTGAGGTGTGAGGGATAGAGAGACTGCACTGTACTGTAAGCTCTGAGGTGTGAGAGACTGCAATGTAACCTCTGAGGTGTGAGGGACAGAGAGACTGTACTGTAACCTCTGAGGTGTGAGGGATAGAGAGACTGCACTGTACTGTAACCTCTGAGGTGTGAGAGACTGCAATGTAACCTCTGAGGTGTGAGGGACAGAGAGACTGCACTGTACTGTAACCTCTGAGGTGTGAGGGACAGCGAGACTGCACTGTACTGTAACCTCTGAGGTGTGAGGGACAGAGAGACTGCACTGTATTGTAACCTATGAGGTGTGAGGGACCGAGACACTGCACTGTACTGTAACCTCTGAGGTGTGAGGGACAGAGAGACTGTACTGTAACCTCTGAGGTGTGAGGGATAGAGAGACTGCACTGTACTGTAAGCTCTGAGGTGTGAGAGACTGCAATGTAACCTCTGAGGTGTGAGGGATAGAGAGACTGCACTGTACTGTAAGCTCTGAGGTGTGAGAGACTGCACTGTAACCTCTGAGGTGTGAGAGACTGCAATGTAACCTCTGAGGTGTGAGGGACAGAGAGACTGCACTGTACTGTAACCTCTGAGGTGTGAGGGACAGAGAGACTGCACTGTAACATCTGAGGTGTGAGGGACAGAGAGACTGCACTGTAACATCTGAGGTGTGAGGGACAGAGAGACTGTACTGTAACCTCTGAGGTGTGAGAGACAGAGAGACTGCACTGTAACATCTGAGGTGTGAGGGACAGAGAGACTGTACTGTAACCTCTGAGGTGTGAGGGACAGAGAGACTGCACTGTATTGTAACCTATGAGGTGTGAGGGACCGAGACACTGCACTGTACTGTAACCTCTGAGGTGTGAGGGACTGTACTGTAACCTCTGAAGTGTGAGGGACGGAGAGACTGCACTGTAACATCTGAGGTGTGAGAGACAGAGAGGCTGCACTGTAACCTCTGGTGTGAGAGACAGAGAGACTGCACTGTACTGTAACCTCTGGTGTGAGAGACAGAGAGACTGCACTGTACTGTGACCTCTGAGGTGTGAGGGACAGAGAGGCTGCACTGTAACCTCTGGTGTGAGAGACAGAGAGACTGCACTGTACTGTAACCTCTGAGGTGTGAGGGACAGAGAGACTGCACTGTAACATCTGAGGTGTGAGAGACAGAGAGCCTGCACTGTAACCTCTGGTGTGAGAGACATAGAGACTGCACTGTACTGTAACCTCTGAGTTGTGAGAGACAGAGAGACTGCACTGTACTGTAAGCTCTGAGGTGTGAGAGACTGCAATGTAACCTCTGAGGTGTGAGAGACTGCACTGTAACCTCTGAGGTGTGAGGGACAGAGAGACTGTACTGTAACCTCTGAGGTGTGAGGAACAGAGAGACTACTGTAACCTCTGAGGTGTGAGGGACAGAGAGACTGTACTGTAACCTCTGAGGTGTGAGGCACAGAGAGACTGCACTGTAACCTCTGAGGTGTGAGGAACAGAGAGACTGTACTGTAACCTCTGAGGTGTGAGAGACTGCAATGTAACCTCTGAGGTGTGAGGGACAGAGAGACTACTGTAACCTCTGAGGTGTGAGATACTGCAACGTAACCTCTGAGGTGTGAGGGACAGAGAGACTGCACTGTAACATCTGAGGTGTGAGGGACAGAGAGACTGTACTGTAACCTCTGAGGTGTGAGAGACAGAGAGACTGTACTGTAACCTCTGAGGTGTGAGGAACAGAGAGACTGTACTGTAACCTCTGAGGTGTGAGAGACTGCAATGTAACATCTGAGGTGTGAGGGACAGAGAGACTGTACTGTAACCTCTGAGGTGTGAGAGACAGAGAGACTGTACTGTAACCTCTGAGGTGTGAGGGACAGAGAGACTGTACTGTAACCTCTGAGGTGTGAGGAACAGAGAGACTGTACTGTAACCTCTGAGGTGTGAGGGACAGAGAGACTGTACTGTAACCTCTGAGGTGTGAGGCACAGAGAGACTGCACTGTAACCTCTGAGGTGTGAGGGACAGAGAGACTGTACTGTAACCTCTGAGGTGTGAGGCACAGAGAGACTGCACTGTACTGTAACCTCTGCTGTATCAGCTAGAGGAGAAAAAGAGGGAGATGGTGGAAATGAGAACAGAAAAAGGGATGGATTAGAGTGGGGGAGGAAATGCATTATGAGGAGAGATGGAGAAAGGGGGGACCCATCCTCTAAATTTTCTCTATTGAGCAAATGGCAAACAGCGGTGGTGGAGCCATCTCTGTATTTGGTTCCTTGATCGTCATACACACTGAATGGGAAGGAGCTATGGTTCAGGGGCTATGGTTCAGGGGTTAGGGTTTAGGGGCTAGGGTTTAGGGGCTAAGGTTTAGGGGCTAGGGTTTAGGGGCTAGGGTTCAGGGGCTATGGTGTTTGTCCTCAGATGCCAGCTTGTTGCAGGATGATGTCACAGGAAGTGTGTGTCCCTGCCATGTTCTCACAATTGGCCTTCCATCCCTCAGATTTGAACCGGTAACAGGAAGGATATCTTAGTCCAGAACACTGGTGCAGATTTATTTATAGTCTCTTTACATAAAATCCCATGGTCAGATTGAACCTTTCAAAGAATTGAAAACAATCCAATAAATGTATTGCATTAGTGCAACACACTGACATCTCCAGGAATCAGTTTTCATGCTTGTTTTTGTTTTCTGTCCATCATCATGTCTCCTTCTGGACGTCACACTTGACCCCACTTGTTTGTTCTCAGAAAAATCTCCTCTGCCTTATCTAAAACGGTTTCAAGGCAAATGAATGTTTCGGATTAGATGAGCTTTGATATGATTGAATGGAGGCCTGTTATTGGCTTTATCAGCCTGCTTCGCTGGGGCTTTTACATCTGACCACCATGACCGATGCATAAACATTAACAGTAGCTGATGGTGTGTCACATAAAAGGCTATTTCCTATGATCATTTCCATATGGCCATTTCTTTGTTAATGACCTGTTTGCTTCTGTCTAAAGGTTACATCGACATCGCTGCCCCTGATAACTTGATAACAGACTAATGCAATTTTAGGACACTGGCCTTTTCAATTCTTATAATCGAAGGAGGGAGAGCCCCGACTCGTACGTCAAAATGTATTGAATTACCTTAAGAGTCTGAATGGATACTCTGGTTTTGTGAAATCCTGCTGTGTCTAACTTAATATTTGCTGTCAAGTGTTAACTCCGGTTGGTTAAACGGTTAACAACGATGACGTAAGGATGTCATCGCCTAAACATTGAAATGACTGTTGAGTCTTCTATGACCTTTGTGAACATTCATAGCAAGCAAAGGATTGGAAGTTCGCTACAGTCCTAGTTAACCTTTTCTCCCTGTTTCCTCTCCAGGATGCCAGGCAGAAGTTCCGCTCGGTGCTGGTTGAGGCCACGGTGAAGCTGGATGAGCTGGTCAAGAAGATTGGGAAGGCGGTGGAGGAGTCCAAACCCTACTGGGAGGCCCGGAGAGTGGCCAGACAGGTGGGACACCACTGGGTGAACAGGGGGACTACGGACCGGGGGTCTCTGTTCATATTGACCGTAGAAACAGTCCAAAATCTTTTATTTATCGGAAATGCTTTATTTGCCTAGTTTACATTCTATTTGCCTAGTTTGCATTCCATTTGCCTAGTTTGCATTCTATTTGCCTAGTTTCTTTGGGATTCATTAAAACCAGCACATACTATTTGATACCAGGTTGACTACACATCATTTCTAAATACTAAGCAAATATCACATTGGACACCAAATGGGCTGGAATATTAAATTAAGTGTTACCTATTTACCTAGCTTGACTTGCTTGGACAAGTGAATGGCCTGCAGGGTTTTGCCCTCATTTGTCTAATTGCCCCTCAATACACGGTAACAATGAGTGATGGCTCTAACAACAACGACATCACTAAGTGTTAAAGCCCTGGCTGCTTAATGGGGGGGCTCTGTGTGAAGCTGTGATCTTGGTTCTCTAATCTGCAAAGCCGTAGGTATTGTTAGAGGGGAGCTGCTGCCACCTGCTCATCTGGATGATAGAGCCCTGCAGCTGGAAACAGTCAGAGAGGAATCGCCAGGACCAAACCAGACGTGAAAAGGTTTTGTCCCCTCTGGTGTTCTTAGCTCTGCTTTGGGCATTGTGTTCCTCTCATTCAGGCAACCTCTATATGGCTTCTCAATGAGAATGCACCTTTGTGTGGTTGTGATTTATGTTAATGCCCCTGACAACACAAATTAAGTTTACTTATGGAAAAAGGAAGTTATTCTAAGTTTGAGGATATTGGATTGTATGAGTTCCTCTGCCTACCTTTCGCACATCTACTCAGGTGCACAACCCCCCCACATTGAAATATATGTTTTGCCCCCCAGCAGTTTTATCATATCATTTTATCAATAAAATGCAAATTAATTACTTAAAAATCCTACAATGTGATTTTCTGGATTTTTGTTTTAGATTCCGTCTCTCACAGTTGAAGTGTACCTATGATACAAATTACAGACCTCTACATGCTTTGTAAGTAGGAAAACCTACAAAATCGACAGTGTATCAAATACTTGTTCTCCCCACTGTAGCTGGCAAGTTAACAGCTGTTTGATTTAAGACTTTTTTTTTTATTTGCAGTGCTGAGCTAGTAGTGTAACTGACATGTAACGTTAGCTAATGTTTCATCCCCTCTCGTCTGAAGAGAATGAACTAGCTAGCTAGTAGCTACCACAGCCAGTTCAGCTTTAGCCTCTAGCTATCTGTCAGGGAGCAGCATCTAACTGCTTTAGTGTGTATGGAAATGTTTTGTAGCCTTATTGTCCCGTTTCAACAGAAGTAAATTAACTTAGTTAGTTTTCGCCAGTTGGTGGACCATTAGAGCTAGCCAAAAGTTGGCTACGGTTAGCTAGCTAGATCACTAACTTTAGCTATTATTTTTGCCTCAATCACACTAGACCCGAGTCAATAAACCCAGGGGCCAAACGATTGAAGACCGATATTCATCTGAGCAGAATCAGATGGTGACAGGGGTCTCAGCAGGGTCAGTCAAATAGGGAAGACCAGTCTGTGACGGCGCTGAGGTGAACTTTTGCAAACACCAACACTGGACAAGCCAGAAGCTTCAAAGATTTATACCATTTTAAGGCAGTCTGACAACCCTCTAAAGTTGATTTCCAAACTGTATCAAGGGTTTATAGAGGCTTTTCCTGATGACACAAAACATGGCCAAAAAAATGTGACGAAGACCTGGGAGACACTACTGATGATGGATACCGATATGTTTGAATGCCCAGTCATGTTCATATAATCTCAGACATAAATGACTGCAGTTTAAGACCATCCATAGAACGTCATCTATGCCAGTAAAACTGAATATCTTGCACTCAGAAATGTAGTTCCTCTGCTGGTGGTGTAAAATCCGAAAGGGGACGTGTTTGCATATGTTATGATCTTGGGGCTGAGTTCAGGAAAAGAGTATGTTCTTTTATCTCAGCATGTCTACAGATTCTCCCTTCCCACTGTTTTTGTTTGCTTGGAAATGTTGATACTGGAGACAGTTACCAGAAGAAACGATGTAACCTGGCATTTATAGAGGCTAAGAAATGCATTGCTATTAATTGGATGGTTGGTTATCCTCCCAGAATGTCACAATGGGTGGCAGAAATGTCAAGTTATGCATCACTAGATGTGATTTATTACAAGATGAAGGGTATACTGTGCATCTTTCACAAGGTCTGGGTGCCTTATATGGAATACTTTATGACAGAAAGGGTCTGTATTGAAAACACAAGATTTGTTTTAGTCGAGCAGTTATTTTTTTCATTGGCACTGGTCTGATTTGCACTGGTCTCAGTGGAGTAATCCAGGGGCCACGGGGATGGCACGGTCCAAGGATATGGGGATTGTGGCTCAGATGCACAAGGCACGGCTCTCCAGAATGCGTGCTCTCCCGCCATTTTGTGTGTATTCATTGCTACATAACTTCATCGTGTGCCTTGTTTGCTGTGTCTATCAATTCCCCATTACATTTATCACCAGTAGTGGCCTATATTTTACCATTAATTCCAATTATTTCTAATCTGAAGTGTTTGTTTGGTTACGGTCATTTTTGTTAATGCATTGAATATATTATTATTACAGTCATCTATTGTTCTTATTTTCGGAGTGGATGTGTGAACTCACGACCTTTGCTACACTTGTGAGAAACAAGTTTTTATTTAATTCCTTTTACGAGTTTTGTCAATTTATTAATCGTCTTTTGTTTGAAACGCTCCTGTCAACGTTGAGTAAGGATGCACACCTGTTTACGCATATAGAAGTAGGACTAGTCTACCTGGCTTGCACCCAAATTTAGGCCCATAAATGTTCCTATAATGAGCTGTGGAGCTTCTCCAACTAATTTTAACAAGTTAACAAAGTCTGTTTTTACATTCAATTGAGAATGACAATAGTTTCTCAAAGGATTTGAACGATATTTCCAGCTCTCTCCCTTTCGATAAACATTTGACATGAAAGTGAAAAATGTAAAGCTCTGATCCAGTGGAAATGTCATAAAATACCTGATTACTTCATTTCGCTTTCACAAATGGCCAACAGCTGTGTCTGTCCAGAGCTCACTGCTGTGGGAAACTGAGGGCCCAGAATATTTCATACAATGTTTCAAGTTTGCTAGCACAAGTTTCTGGGTGACACAGTTCATAGTTGATACAATGTTTAATAGTAAAATAAAGGTAAAGTTAAAAAAAAATAATAATAATTATCAACAAGTGCAGGACTCGCTTGTCTGTCATACAATGCTGAGCTCTGCAACAAGAAGTCAGTGGGACCTGACTGCAAAGGGCAATTCTAGGGCACTGGTCACTCTCTCTCTCTCACACACACACACACACACACACACAGGTCTCATAGGGCGATGGTGTGGTTGGGAGCATTACAAAGCGGTTGAAGTTGAAATGGATCAAAGGTGCGATAAATGGCTGCCTCTCTGACATGGTTGAGTTAATCAACCTCACAGTGGTGACTGTGGCAGAGCCCATCCTAACACAGCAGTCCTGAATCAATTATGCAACACAAACACTCTTCCTCTCTTTCCCCATCTTCCTATTCCTCTATACTCTATTCTCCTCTCCTATTGCAACGTATCTCCACCTTCTTTCCATTCTCTGTCAGTGGGTGAGCATGTACACAACTTTGAACTTGAATCATTGTTTGCCCAGAGGGGTGGAAATTCTCTATCTCTCTGGTTTGTTGAAGTAGCCTACATGAGCAATACATTATCATTTGCTTTAGAAGGCTAATGATAAGGTACACGGGGAGTGGCAGCGCTGTGGAAAAATGCCCTTGACTTTGGTCTAGATACACACACACACACATACACACATAACTCAGGCTTTTGCGTAACAAAACAATAGATGGTTACTTACCTTAGATGTTGAGAAGACTTGTATATCCTGAGGTAGTAGGTGTCAGAAGTTAATGGCTGACTGTAAGTGGATCAGAGACGGCTTGACTCAGCCGGTCGTTTGGGCACCCTGCGCTGTATGTTTCCTGAGGGGTCGTTTGGGCACCCTGCGCTGTATGTTTCCTGAGGGGTCGTTTGGGCAACCTGCACTGTATGTTTCCTGAGGGGTCGTTTGGGCACCCTGCACTGTATGTTTCCTGAGGGTTCGTTTGGGCACCCTGCACTGTATGTTTCCTGAGGGGTCGTTTGGGCACCCTGCACTGTATGTTTCCTGAGGGGTCGTTTGGGCACCCTGCACTGTATGTTTCCTGAGGGGTCGTTTGGGCACCCTGCACTGTATGTTTCCTGAGGGGTCGTTTGGGCACCCTGCACTGTATGTTTCCTGAGGGTCGTTTGGGCACCCTGCACTGTATGTTTCCTGAGGGGTCGTTTGGGCACCCTGCACTGTATGTTTCCTGAGGGGTCGTTTGGGCACCCTGCACTGTATGTTTCCTGAGGGGTCGTTTGGGCACCCTGCACTGTATGTTTCCTGAGGGGTCGTTTGGGCACCCTGCGCTGTATGTTTGGGCACCCTGAGGGTTTCCTGAGGGTCGTTTGGGCACCCTGCGCTGTATGTTTCCTGAGGGGTCGTTTGGGCACCCTGCACTGTATGTTTCCTGAGGGGTCGTTTGGGCACCCTGCGCTGTATGTTTCCTGAGGGGTCGTTTGGGCACCCTGCACTGTATGTTTCCTGAGGGGTCGTTTGGGCACCCTGCACTTTCTTTGACAGCTCCCATTTTTAAAGTGCTGAATCAGCCTCGATTGCTGCAGTCACCAGTAGTGTAAAATGATGAAAAGTGCTTTTCTTATACCTCATGAAATATGTTTAGTTTCCTTCTCGTTCACCTCAGGTTTGAAGAGTGTGACTTGACAAAAGTAAACCAGTCATAATTGAAACAGAATTGACCCCATCCCTGGTTAGCATTAAACATTGAAGTCCTATTGCCCTTCCCCATCTTGTCTGGAGAGTAGGTACAGCTAGTGGGGGGAAAGGTGGAACAATAGAGGAGGAGGAGAATGGTGATGGTGATGTGTTGTGGCTGGTGCAAGGTTTGGGCACAGTTTACCTCCCCCTATCTCGCCCTCCCTCTCGCTCTCTCCTGCATGGCCCGTTACCGACAGTGATTACCACGTAACTGAACTGCACAGTGGAGATCGTCTCACCCCCTGCCTGCTTCAGTCATCTAACCGCAGTGCGTCTGGAGGTGGGAAGAACGAAGGAGAGACGGATCATGAGAGAGAGGAGGAGAGATGCCTGAGGTCCAGAACAGAGGAGACTGACTGTGGATATGTCTGTGAGATTAGTTATGAACTGACCTCCATGATGGCCATAGATTGAACAGATGTGGGGCTTAGTGGTGTCTGGCTGGGGGAGGAAAGCAATGAAAATCCTCCAGGCCTGGAGGAGATCATCCAGTGGATTGGTTGGATTTGGTACAGCTGGAATAGATTCAGACTGGGGGAGAGAGCTGTCTCTAGCTGATGTATGGGATTGTTCTCTGGCTCTGAGTCAAGGGCAGATGGATCACAGCTACAATAGAGACTCTATAGGTCCCTGCACATCTTTGTCAGAGGCTGGGGGCTCTAATATATCAACCTGTCACCATAGTGTCCGGGATAAAGCAAAAGGACCTGGAGAGAGTTTGTAGGAATTTATATGGTCATACTGTAAATATTGCATTTTATTACAATTACAACATGCATTCTTGCAGTGCAAGAAGAATGTTGTCATGTCTTTCCCCGGAAAGATACTGGTTGTGGTAGAACAGGGAACCTTGTGCCAGACAGTCTCCTTTACCACCACAGTAACTCAGTTCCATGTATTACAGAACAGCCAGTATATCCCCGAGGGTATGGAGATTGGGTTAAGACGGTTAGTGTCATTGTGTAGTCCTGAAAAGTCAAGAGACCATCTGTGACCTGTCTCTTTCTCTCCTGTGGAGAGAGGTTTTGGTAGGCTTATAGCACTGAGCGGGTGAGGGTCATGGGGGATAGGATGGGAAGGATGGAGAGGGGCAGCAGAGACAAGGTCGTGGCCGTGTGCTGGAGCCACGCTCTGGCCTCCTGGGAGGTGGGAGGCCAGCCTGTCCTGTGGTGCATGTTGATGCTGGTCAGCCCTGGTTACATCACTGCTTCAGCAAGCAGGACTGGAGCTGTTTTAATAATGGCAGCTCAGCTTGACAATGACTCAATACAGCTGTGTGTGAGCTGTGCATGTGGCTATTGTTCTGGTTGGCTAACGTTTGTGTGTGTGGGTGTCGACAGGGGCAGACTGGGACCTGAAATTAGCCCAATCACTTCTAACTCACCGGCCCATTTATTTTCTCGAGGCCCCCACACCAGCCCATTTATTTTCTCGAGGCCCCCACACCAGCCCATTTATTTTCTCGAGGCCCCCACACCGGCCCATTTATTTTCTCGAGGCCCCCACACCAGCCCATTTCTTTCCCCATTGTTAGCCAAATAATTATCATTTTGCTCTAAAATCCCAAGTTCGACAGGCCCTCTCGGCTAAAAATGGCATTTCGTGCCGTCCGCCCCTGGGTGTCAACGCTTGCTGTCCAAGCCTGCAGCCATGGAACATTGTATGAGTGTGCTGAGGAATCCAAGAGGCAGCTGTTCATTACAAGTGGTGCTTCAGCACATTAGACGTCGACTAGAACACTGAAGTTAAACAATGGCTAAGCAACCACCTGGAACAAGTGACTTGCATCCCCATGTCCACGCCGGAACACGGTTGTCCTTCACTTTGCCTCAGAGAACATTCAGACTGACCTGATCGATGTATAGCTTCTAGGTTGTTGTAGCATCAGACCGTGAAGCATGATGAAGACGAGCTCTCCCTGAGTCATGTGCGGTATAACGACTTCTCCAGGATTAACTCTGTGGGTCTCCGACATATCTAGGCCAGTCACAATTTGTTTGTGTCTCACAGCAAAAGGAACAGTCTCAATCGGGACACAATTAAGGCCAAGGCTAGCGAAGCGTGACTGCAGAGATGCATGTTTACTATCTGACTGTAAATCATTGACCTCCAATTGAAAAGGCCCTTTTCATCCCATCTCACTCCCTTTTCACCAAGATTAATTGCCCTGCTTAACTGGGGAGATTAAATCAGTTAATTCTCTTGGAAAATAGCTGTGTGTCTGTGTTCTCTTCTGAAAGCTGATACTATTCCAGTGTTGATGCTGAGGAATGTTTAGCTGAAACACTCTGGTCTTTGAAGTGTTGGCACGTCTTGTCAAATGTATGCTGTGAAGATTATAGGAAGGCTTTATATTTCAAAGCTTCTCTTACATGCGTGCAGCCATGGAGGCAAGCGTGAATATGTAGCAACGAGATGTTTATCTGAACATGTGCCGGTTAACCAAATGAATACTCTGTTAGGGCTCCGAAGAGCGCCAGCTCTGAATAATTTAAAGGCTGTGTAGAGCGGCATACGGTTTTCTTATGCCCAAAGAGAAAGCATAGCCTTTTTTATAAAGTTCCACTCTACTTACACTTGCATTACATTCACATTTACAGAGCCTTACTGATTTAAAATATAAGTAGGGCTGTAATTATTTGATCAATTATTTTCCTGTATTTGAGTTACTATAGATATGGGTTGATATGTAATAAACATGAGAGAAATGGAAAAAGTTAACCATGAGTGTTTAAGTACCATATTTAATGAAGCAGTTTGGTGCCTGTTTATCATTATCTGATGTAACTATGTACTGATGATCTTACCTTTGACCTGTGTCGAATGTCTGCCAAGTGTTGAATGTTGTGTAAAATTTGACTCCCGACTGGATTCGAGGACACACTGATAGTGTTTCTGTGACACTGTGATTCTGTAGCATCTGATGTTGTGACTTCCTACAAGCCTCCTGGTGTTTACAGAACATTCGGTGCTGTGTGATTAATGTAGCTCGACATTTTCTCTGCTCCTATTCTGGAGGCGTCTCTCCCTGTAATTGATTTGATCAATATCTGCTGTCCTTTTTGTTCACCTGGAAATCCCTGTTACCTATGATTTGTCTGTGTGATGGAGAGAAGTGGTAGACCTTATGATCTATTTACACAGACAGAAACTGCAGCAGAAATGCAGAACTGATGTGGTATGAACATCTTTCTAGAGGTCAAATATACACCGGTGGAAAGTTTGTAACCGCAGTCCTTAGAGAGGACAGTGAATAACAACACAATACTTCATTGGAATGTGCTGAATAAATAGACTAATGCCTCCACTTCCATCCATCTCCCCTCCTCCGTAATAATCCATCTCTCTCTCCCTCTTCCCTCCTGTCGTGAGTTCCTGAGAGGCCCAGCTTTAAAAGGTGGCTGAGAAATTATGCTCAAGTCTTTTTATTTTTTTAACACCATCACTGTGCAGCTGAAAATGAAGGGTAAAGATGGGATGAGTAAACTGAAAAGAATAGAATGATGGATCACAGTGGCAGCAGAACTGAACTGGTGATGGGGGAGAGGAGTAGGCAGAGGAGAGGAGTAGGCAGAGGAGAGGAGTAGGCAGAGGAGAGGAGTAGGCAGAGGAGAGGAGTAGGCAGAGGAGAGGAGTAGGCAGAGGAGAGATGGATTAAGGAGAAGGGCTGGGTTGCCAATCATTTATAGAGGAGCAGGTGTACAGCAGTAGGCCTGCTGTGAGAAGTCTCTCTGTTAGCATTCAGTTTATCTGCAGTATACAGTAGGAACAGAACACTACTAAATACTAATAAATGTACTTATATATTTATGAAGTGCATTCGGAATGTATTCATACCCCTTGACTTTTTCCACATTTTGTTACGTTACAGCCTTATTCTAAAATCGATTAAATAGTTTTCTCCCCCCTCAGTCTACACACAATACCCCATAATGACAAAGCAAAATGGCAGTATTTTTTTTGTGTGCAAAAATATCACATTTACATAACTATTCAGACCCTTTACTCAGTACTTTGTTGCATTACCTTTGGCAGTGATTACAGCCTTGAGTCTTCTTGGGTATGACGCTACAAGCTTGGCACACCTGTATTCAGGAGTTTTTTTCTCTGCAGATCCTCTCAAGCTCTGTCAGGTTGGATGAGGAGCTTCGCTTCACAGCTATTTTCAGGTCTTTCCAAAGATGTTTGATCGGGTTCATGTCCGGGCTCTGGCTGGGCCACTCAAGGATGTTCAGAGACTTGTCCCGAAGCCACTCCTGCGTTGTCTTGGCTGTGTGCTTAGGGTCGTTGTCCTGTTGGAAGGTGAACCTTTGCCCCCAGTCTGAGGTGCTGAACGCTCTGGAGCAGGTTTTCATCAAGGATCTCTCTGTACTTTGATCCGTTCATATTTTCCTCTTTCCTGACTAGTCTCTCAGTCCCTGCCACTGAAGTGGTGGCATAATGCTGCCACCACCATGCTTCACCGTAGGGATGGTGCCAGGTGTCCCCCATATGTGACGCTTGGCATTCAGTCCAAAGAGTTGGTTTCATCAGACCAGAGAGTCAGAATATAATGATGTAATTGCGTGGGGAAGGTCTCCAAGGGTTCTCCACGTGGGCCATTCAGGCTGCTCAATGACGCACTTCTCCGGCGCAACTCTCTGGTCATCCTCACGATGTCAGTGTCCTTTTGGCTTAGGAGTCTGTTCCCTCGCCCTTGCTCTGGAAGGGCTCTTCTGAGGACAGACAGCTCTGTAGCTCAGAGCTCACAGCGTAGGAATGAAACGGTGTAGATACCACGATGGGGAGTGGAGGCTAGGTGGTTCGACTTGAATTCACCCACTTAGACACAGCTACTCATCCGTAGCTTGGGTAGAAAAATATTTCTTTGTCTTCAAACTTGTGTTGCGTTTTGGGTTTGTTGACTTTTTTAGACCTCGGCTGCAGCTTGGGTCACGTAGTCTTCTCTGTAAATTCTTCACGCACAGGTTTTATACCCTCGGGTCAGAAGTGGGCGTAACCGCCTTTAGGGCAATTCTCTGGGCGTACCTAGTTAAGAGGCAATGTCTAGACTTTACTCAAATCCTATTTTAGACAACTAACTTCACATTTCATCTTTACCAAAACATTCTCTTTGATTTGGACATTTTCCATACAACGTACAATGTATAAACATCAAACATATACTAGGTAAACTGTTGACGTTACAATGTTTTCGTAATAACGCCATCTATTAACCTTTTAATTACAAAACAAAAATGACATACATTTTCATATTTCATCCATCGTCATGACCACCATTGTGGCTGACGGAAACCATTGTTCCAAAGTCCCTTTATTTCATGTTTAATGTTCTGAGGCTGGTTCTCCATAGTAACAGGACAAAGGAATTTGTCTGTGGCCTGAGATTTACCAGGGGCGTGAGGGGTCATAAAACCCCCACATCTACAGACCTCTAGATCTCTTCTCCTCTGTTGAGGTTGAGAGATAATCTGTAGGGTTGTGGTCTCCTGTAACCTGACCTGATCAGGACAGTCATGACAAATGGAAACAGGATACACCTGAGCTAAATTTCAAGTCTCATAGCAAAGGGATGTAAATCATTTACTTATGTAAATAATGTAGACAGACAGACAGACAGACAGACAGACAGACAGACAGACAGACAGACAGACAGACAGACAGACAGACAGACAGGGTATATGTTTTTAATTTTTAATAAATTTGCAAAACGTTCTAAAACCTTTTCGCTTTAACATTATGGGGCATTGTGTGTAGATTGATGAGGAAAAACATGTACAGTGGGGCAAAAAATTAGGGGGAAAAATCCTACAATGTTATTTTCTGGATTTATTTTTCTCATTTTGTCTGTCATAGTTGAAGTGTACCTATGATGAAAATTACAGGCCTCTCTCATCTTTTTAAGTGGGAGAACTTGCACAATTGGTGGCTGACTAAATACTTTTTGCCCCACTGTATTTAATCCATTTTAGAATAAGGCTGTAACGTAAAAAAAAAAAAAAGTGGAAATGTCTGAATACTTTCCGAATGAACTGTAAGTGTGCCACTAAGTAGCCTGCTATCTAGGAGTGGTTCCTGCTGAAGTAAAATAAAGACAGAGATAGATGCACAAAGACCATTGTGCTGTACAGTATTATGCTTCAATGCAGTATTATTTCTATGAACTGAGTCAGCCATTAGACTTTGTCTGATGAAAAGTCCTTTCTCCAGAGATCATTCCTTGTACATTATATTAAGTAGACAACACTGGATGCACATAGGGAGTTCCTGGGAGTGGGGCATGTTTTCTCAGCATGGAGTCTGCTTGTTGGGGTTAGTGGGAAAACAACTATGCAGAATGATTTTATAGTAGATCACTGAATGTGCTTATAGAGCGAAGGAGAAAGAGGGAGAGACTTGTCTAAATAAGAGCATGTGTATGTTGCAATTCTCATGAACAACATGGCAAACCATTTTGTGAACGAGAGGCCCCGGTTGAATTCCTAGGCATTCAAGCTCATGACTCATTTATAGTGAAGTGATAGACACTGGTTAGCATGTGGTTGGACCCAACTCTCTATGTGCACGTCAAGCCCATCCATGTCATGAGAAGGTCTGTGAAAGGGTTGTGTGATCACCACAAGGCAGAGGTTGTTTAGTTCGTGCTGAGTTGGCATTTGGAAGGCTAATCAAATGACCATAGTAGGGAATAGGATGTTGTCTAAATCAATGGAATATCTTGGCTTGCAGATCCTTGTCTAGTAGAGTCTTGGCGTATACCACATACTGCTCCATAGGTCATGATGAGAGCAGGAAATAATGATCACTTCATTTCACTTGTTTTCTTTACGGTGACTCAATGTGTTCCTCACTTAAATTAGTTCAGCAGAATCTCTAGTCACATGAGATCCTGTTGGAATTCTCCTCTGCTGTGACTTATTCATAAGTTGCTTGCAGCGAAGGAGACATGTCAGTGTAGATCTACCTTCACTTCCTCCCAAACTAGTCAGGCTACTGTAACTGAGTTGGGATTTAGTTTTTGGCAGATCAGAAATGTTTTATCCTCCTTACTGTAAAACGTTGGAATGATATTTAACCTCTACAGGAAATGTACCCACGGACACACACTCATGCCCACACAGATACAGTAAATCACCCTCCCTTGACACGCTATTGGTGGGTTTGGGGCAAAGTGTTGAGTCAACGCTTTACTAGTACCCACAGAGCAGAGAGGGGTTTAGGGTATTAGTTCTCGCTACAGGGGGTTTCTGTCGCTTTACTAGTACCCACAGAGCAGAGAGGGGTTTAGGGTATTAGTTCTAGTTCTAGTTACAGGGGGGTTCTGTCGCTTTACTAGTACCCACAGATCAGAGAGGGGTTTAGGGTATTAGTTCTAGCTACAGGGGGGTTCTGTCGCTTTACTAGTACCCACAGATCAGAGAGGGGTTTAGGGTATTAGTTCTAGCTACAGGGGGGTTCTGTCGCTTTACTAGTACCCACAGATCAGAGAGGGGTTTAGGGTATTAGTTCTAGCTACAGGGGGTTTCTGTCAGTTGCTATGACTGACAGATCAGAGAGGGGTTTAGGGTATTAGTTCTCGCTACAGGGGGTTTCTGTCGCTTTACTAGTACCCACAGAGCAGAGAGGGGTTTAGGGTATTAGTTCTAGTTACAGGGGGGTTCTGTCGCTTTACTAGTACCCACAGATCAGAGAGGGGTTTAGGGTATTAGTTCTAGCTACAGGGGGGTTCTGTCGCTTTACTAGTACCCACAGATCAGAGAGGGGTTTAGGGTATTAGTTCTAGCTACAGGGGGGTTCTGTCGCTTTACTAGTACCCACAGATCAGAGAGGGGTTTAGGGTATTAGTTCTAGCTACAGGGGGTTTCTGTCAGTTGCTATGACTGACAGATCAGAGAGGGGTTTAGGGTATTAGTTATAGCTACAGGGGGTTTCTGTCAGTTGCTATGACTGACAGATCAGAGAGGGGTTTAGGGTATTAGTTCTAGCTACAGGGGGGTTCTGTCAGTTGCTGTGACTGACAGATCAGAGATGAGTTTAGGGTATTAGTTCTAGCTACAGGGGGTTTCTGTCAGTTGCTATGACTGACAGATCAGAGAGGGGTTTAGGGTATTAGTTCTAGCTACAGGGGGTTTCTGTCAGTTGCTATGACTGACAGATCAGAGAGGGGTTTAGGTATTAGTTCTAGCTACAGGGGTTTCTGTCAGTTGCTATGACTGACAGATCAGAGAGGGGTTTAGGGTATTAGTTCTAGCTACAGGGGGTTTCTGTCAGTTGCTATGACTGACAGATCAGAGAGGGGTTTAGGGTATTAGTTCTAGCTACAGGGGGGTTCTGTCAGTTGCTGTGACTGACAGATCAGAGAGGAGTTTAGGGTATTAGTTCTAGCTACAGGGGGTTTCTGTCAGTTGCTATGACTGACAGATCAGAGAGGGGTTTAGGGTATTAGTTCTAGCTACAGGGGGTTTCTGTCAGTTGCTATGACTGACAGATCAGAGAGGGGTTTAGGGTATTAGTTCTAGCTACAGGGGGTTTCTGTCAGTTGCTATGACTGACAGATCAGAGAGGGGTTTAGGGTATTAGTTCTAGCTACAGGGGGTTTCTGTCAGTTGCTATGACTGACAGATTAGAGAGGAAAATTGGATAAATGAGAAAAGGATTAGCTTTGCAGCAATGCAACACACACACGGGAAGTCTAAGCCTAAGCTTCCACTTTGTACTGTACCTCAGCGTAACTGAGGCTGGAGGAGGGAACTGTTTTGGAGTTTATCCATTACTATGTGACCCGGTTGGGCTAAAATGAGGTCAGAGAGTAAAGGGGTAATACTTGTATGTTCTCTCTGGCAGCAGTCTACAATGTTTTGGTGGACCTCAGAACAGAACATTCAGAATGGGTAGGGAGGGATGGGTTGACATAAAGCTGGATGTTACTGATAGAACCAATAGATACCAATAGGAAAACAAGATGTGGAGCCTTGTTTTATACACACATGCAGACAGACAGATGGACAGACACGCAGACAGACAGACACGCAGACAGACAGACACGCAGACAGACAGACAGACAGACAGACAGACAGACAGACAGACAGACAGGCAGACAGACACGCAGACAGACAGACACGCAGACACGCAGACAGACACGCAGGCTTACACGCACAGACATCTGTGCTCACAGACACAGACGCACACAGACACGCGCACACGCACAGACACGCATGCGCACAGACACACATGCGCACAGACACACGCGCGCACAGGCACAGACACAGCCGCAGGCACAGCCACGCGCACATACACAGGCACAGCCGCAGCCGCGCACACAGGCACAGACACATCCGTGTGCACAGGCACAGACACATCCGTGTGCACAGACACAGGTACAGACACAGACGCGCACACAGACACAGACACACAGGTGAAGTGTTTGGCAATAACTTTATTAGCTGTGAGGTCTTTGAGCCCTAAATCTCTTCCCTGCTGTATACAGTAAGTGTCAAATGAGACGATGCAGGTATACTTTGCTTATACAACCATGTGTCATGCCGTCATGACCTTTTGTGTTTTCTCAGAAATTAGTCCTTTTGATGTTAGGAAGATCTTAGGTACAAGACAGTTTGGCGTGTTTCCATAGTCAGTCACAAGGACCTTTGGTGGCTTGTTTGTTATTTCACCTAGTTGCTATTTTTCATGCTGACTCAACAGCTGATTTGGTTTATTCCTGTCAATGTTTGAGCTAAAAGTTTTGTGTCTCTTGTTTTTAAAAACAGCATTTTATAAGAAGTGCTTACATTGTAGTTACAGTGGGGCAAAAAAGTATTTAGTCAGCCACCAATTGTGCAAGTTCTCCCACTTAAAAAGATGAGAGGCCTGTAATTTTCATCATAGGTACACTTCAACTATGACAGACAAAATGAGAAGAAAAAAAATCCAGAAAATAACATTGGAGGATTTTTAATGAATTTATTTGCAAATTATGGTGGAATATAAGTATTTGGTCAATAACAAAAGTTTATCTCAATACTTTGTTATATACCCTTTGTTGGCAATGACAGAGGTCAAATATTTTCTGGAAGTCTTCACAGGGTTTTCACACACTGTTGCTGTTATTTTGGCCCATTCCTCCATGCATATCTCCTCTAGAGCAGTGATGTTTTGGGGCTGTTGCTGGGCAACACCGACTTTCAACTCCCCCCAAAGATTTTCTATGGGGTTGAGATCTGGGGACTGGCTAGGCCACTCCAGGACCTCGAAATGCTTCTTACGAAGCCACTCCTTCGTTGCCCGGGTGGTGTGTTTGGGATCATTGTCATGCTGAAAGACCCAGCCACGTTTCATCTTCAATGCCCTTGCTGATGGTAGGTTTTTGTTACTTTGGTCCCAGCTCTCTGCAGGTCATTCACTAGGTCCCCCCGTGTGGTTCTGGGATTTTTGCTCAGCTTTCTTGTGATCATTTTGACCCCACGGGGTGAGATCTTGCGTGGAGCCCCAAATCGAAGATTATCAGTGGTCTTGTATGTCTTCCATTTCCTAATAATTGCTCCCACAGTTGATTTCTTCAAACCAAGCTGCTTACCTATTGCAGATTCAGTCTTCCCAGCCTGGTGCAGGTCTACAATTTTGTTTCTGGTGTCCTTTGACAGCTCTTTGGTCTTTGCCATAGAGGAGTTTGGAGTGTGACTGTTTGAGGTTGTGGACAGGTGTCTTTTATACTGATAACAAGTTCAAACAGGTGCCATTAATACAGGTCACGAGTGGAGGACAGAGGAGCCTCTTAAAGAAGAAGTTATAGATCTGTGAGAGCCAGAAATCTTGCTTGTTTGTACTTATTTTCCACCATAATTTGCAAATAAATTCATAAAAAATCCTACAATATGATTTTCTGGATTTCTTTTCTAATTTTGTCTGTCATAGTTGAAGTGTACCTATGATGAAAATTACAGGCCTCTCTCATCTTTTTAAGTGGGAGAACTTGCACAATTGATGGCTGACTAAATACTTTTTTGCCCCACTGTATATAGAGACACTGGATATAGTAATTTCTTGACTGAAGAGCCCATTGTTAATTTCCTGTGAGAGGAAAGTGTTCTCTTGAGGTGTACAGATCAAGGATTTGGCCTAGTATGGGCATTGGCCAGCTGCCAGTAGGGGCAGGGGTTCAACCCCTATGGCCAGACATGGCCCACATAATATTTCATGGTGACAGAGAACTTGGCTGGCGACAGAATGTCATGGCCTCTTCAGGTGCCCGTCTGGCAGGCTGTCACGCTACCCGTTGCCCAGGCCCAGCTAGAGACCCAGTCATGAAGTATGTCTGGTAGGGTCTCATCCCATCTGTTGTGCAGATGATTCTGCAGGAGACCCAGTGAAGGTCTGGTTCTGTGGCTGATCTCAGTGCATATCTGCCATGTTGTCTCTCTACCCATTGCCCAGGCTCAGCTGGAGGCCCAGAGAGCCACCCAGGACTTCCAGAGGGCCACGGAGGTGCTGCGTGCGGCCAAGGAGACCATCGCCCTGGCAGAGCAGAGGCTCCTGGAGGAGGACACCAGGCAGTTTGACTCAGCCTGGCAGGAGATGCTCAACCACGCCACCCAGAGGGTGAGTACCGTACTGCATGGAGGGGGAGGAGGGAATGGGGTGCTGCGAATTGCATTAGTGCAACATGACTGTCTGTCAAACCTACATTTGACACCTGAATGTTACTATTCAAAGGTTAAAGGCATAATGTGGATGGAAATTGATGCTTCGCAAGTTAGGAAGTCACATTTCCGTGTAGTTGCGAGACTGAGTTCTGATTGGCTGTTGCAGGTGATGGAGGCGGAGCATACAAAGACGCGGAGTGAGCTGGTGCACAAGGAGACGGCAGCCAAGTACACGGCAGCCATGGGCCGCATGAAACAGCTGGAGAAGAAACTCAAACGCAGCATCAACAAGTCCAAGTGAGTCCCATATGACTGTGTTGCGACCACAACCCAACTACACTGTAGTTAAGACTGAGAAGTCAAAGTGAACCTGATACAACCACTGCATCAATTACCAAATGGTCTGCGACTCACACATTCACACATCCATGTTTATTGGTCGACAGTGACCTTTTCCAAGACATTGATCTTTCATGGCGGAGATTTTTCAGTAGCTTGAAAAAGGTCAACTTGAACAAAATAAATGAATATAAATGTGCAACAGTGGAGGCTGTTGAGGGGAGGACGGCTCGTAATAATGTCTGGAGAGAAATGAACGGAATGGCACCAAACACATGGATCCCATGTATGTAATGTATTTGATACCATTACACTTATTCCTCGAGACTGTCCTCCCCAATTAAGGTGCCACCAAACTCCTGTGGCGTGCAAGTGTCATTTTCGACCTTTGATGATGAAGTAGTGGCTGTTTTTGTTCCTAGCAGCACAAAGAGAGACAATGTGGTGGTGTTCTGGTTAGTATATACTGTCAGGTTTTTACTAAACTCCATAGACTGGAGGTCTGTGTTGGGGAGGGAGTGTACAGTGTAAAGTAGTTTCACTGCTGTGACTGAGGCTGTTTCCAATTACATATAGTCTTAAAAAGCTTCCTTGTCTCCTTTCCGTCATGACCACAGATCATGTACTTGATATGTGTAATTAGTATGGTTGAAACCTATTTAGTGTCATGAAGATGAGATGAGAAAAGAGACCGTTTTAGAGTGTTGGGACTGAGCCTGTCTTGCTCTGTGTTGCCTCAGCTCTCTGTCTAATCCTTTCTCCATGGTTAGCTCATCTAATGTGATAACCCTATATCTCACCCTGTTGCCTTGGTGATATGTACACAGCTGTTCTGAGTTGTCATCGCCTCTAATCTTTCTCCTTCCCTATTTTTTTCCCCCTCTTCCCGCTCTCTTTTTGATTGACATCTCTCCCGCAGACCTTACTTTGAGTTGAAGGCAAAGTACTACCTACAGCTTGAGGTATGTGTGCACTACACTACACTACACTACACTGGAATTTGCCTGCCTTTATAGAATTTTCTTTTAGATTTAAGGAGTCTTACTGTCTTGTTATTGTGGACTCTGCACTGTGGTTAGATCTTTACTGATGTGACCTAGGTCAATAAACTTTGACCTTGAACATATTGCCATGTCATCTCAGGTCTAAACCATTTATGGCAATACTGGTTTCTCCTTCTGCCTTTGCGTGAGTGTGTGTACTTAACTGTGTATAGCAAGCTAATGCTATAACAATGACTCCCTTTCTGTCCGTCTGTAGCACCTAAAGAAGAACGTGGATGAGTTGCAGGCCAAGCTGAGCCAGGCTAAAGAAGGGTACAAGACAGCTCTGAGAAACCTGGAGATGATCTCAGACGAGATCCACGAACGCCGACGCAACTTGGCCATGGGTCCCCGGGGCCGGGGCGTGGGCGCCGATGGTGACAGTGTCGCAGTGGATGACATTGCCAGCTTCAAGATGGAGTCAGATGGCATCTCCAGTGAGTACACTTACAGTGCATGATGTTCTGGTCATTTCATTTCTGTGCTTGAAAACTGCAGAAACTGTTCTTGGATCAGCTGTCCTACATAGTGAGGCTAAACAGCCAGCCGCGCCTACTTTTCACTAGTAGTTGGGTATGGCACATAAACACATACACACCCTGTTGACTCTCCTTCTGACTTGTTCTTCGAAACCTTCGTAGGAATTCCTAGAAAACGTCATTATTGACATTGTGCAGGGAGGTCTTAATAATGGTTATTCTTTGAAAACATCAAGATGGTGTCCTGAGAGGGTTGCCTGTTTTCTTGGAATGTTTTCCTAGAATTGGAACATTAAAGGCGCACAGGATGTTTGAGGTTGACTTTAATGATGTCTAAATAATGTACAATACATGCTAAATGTGCTCTTTTGAAGTCTGTTAATTACATTTTCTTTCAAAGGAAATTCCTGTTTAATTTAAAATGCCTGTATTGACTTTGCAGAGGATCCCATGATATGTCAACTAGCCTAGAGACAGCATTACTGTTTAAGCTCCTATGGTTAAGGTTAGGACTTGACTCATGACAGCTGATCCTGAATCAGTTAAGTGCTGAAGATACACACTGTGATGAGATTGAGGCTGAACTGTAGTCAGACGAAAACCGTGGATGTTCACAGCAGTGTGTGTCACTCACTGATCCACCTCCCATTGTCCTGCATTATGGGCTGCGGGATAATGTTTCCATGGCAACCTCAGAGCCCTACTGCTGGCTGACCCACTTAGCCGCCATTGGCTAAGGTTATTGCTGTTGCGCGTTAACCCACATAAACAGTTTTATGCTGTGTCTGTTTCAAACTCTCCAATGGCAGTAAACAAAAGAATCAGCGATTGCCCATAGTTCAAGGTCATAAAAACATTCCTTCATTCATACAGTCGCCATCCATGTTGGAATTTGTGACTTTTGACCCCTACATGGGAAATGGATCTCATATTAGTCTTGAAGTGCTGTATGTCTCTACACTCCCACTTTCAGTGTAAAGTATGTGTCTGCAGTATTTCAAGAAGTCTCTCTCCCCCTTCTACCCACCATCTGTCTCCCTCGTTTGATTTTTCTTCCTACTCCCTTTCTCTACGTTCCTTGCCCTCTCTCTCCCTCCCTTTTTCACCTAAACCCCTTCACACTCAATCTCCAGCTTCCTGTTTGCTCTTTGGAGAATGTGGATTTAGTGGATGCCACATTGATGCTCTGCATGTACACTCAGTTGCACAGTAAAGGCTTGTTACATCTCAACCACTCTTCCCCTCTCTCTGTCTCTGCAGTGACGTCCGAGTCGTTTGAGGATGAGACCTGCAGCAGCAGTGCCATGTCAGAGGAGGACTCAGAGACCCGCTCCACCTGCAGCCTGGTCTCCTCCTCCCACTCCCCCAACAGCCCCCAGGACCTGCCCTCGCCCTGCCCCTCCTCTTCCCCTGCTCCCTCCTCACGCCCCTGCAGCCTGGTCTCCTCCCACTCCCCCAACAGCCTCCAGGACCTCCCCTCGCCCTGCCCCTCCTCTTCCCCTGCTCCCTCCTCACGGCCCTGCAGTCTGGACCTTCCCAGCCCAGTCTCGCTATCTGACTTTGGCCTCATCTCTCCTGTCCTGGGACCACGCAGCGAGTGTAGCGGGGCGTCATCACCGGAGTGTGACCTGGAGAGAGGTGTGTGTGTGCGCGCGCATGCGTGCCAAAAAAGGAAAGCTGGGTTTAGAGAGTGTATTTGCATACTGTATGAGGTAGTGTGTACATATGCAGACAAGTGAAAAAAGAGAGAGATTGATGTTGTGTGTGTTTTATTTTCAGTAAGACATATCGTCTTCTGCTTCCTGTCTGACTTGCACCTGAGCCAGAGGAGAGACCTATTAGTCATAGTGACAGCTAGCCTAGTGCTTAGGCCAGAGCAGGTGAAGAGGCACATGCAAGCAGTACTGCTGGGGGATACATCCTAATCTCCACGGGGTCCCTAAGAGCCTGCGGAAGGTTTTGGACCAGTGAGAAAGGATAACAGTGGGAACGTTTAGAAAAAGACTTGGGTATGACAGTCTACCGGTGTGTGTGCAGGGCTTCCTAAACACAAAGGATATTCATTACTGTTTACGTGAGGTTTTTAGGGGGGCTCCCAATATACTTTATCTATCTCGATCACCAGGCTCACACAACATACCTCTCTGTGTGTTTCAGGTGACAGAGCAGAGGGAGCGGAGGGTGAGCTGGACAATACTGTAAACAACAACAGCACCACCGTCCCAAACACCAAGAAGACCATGGGCCTGGAGGGGCGCCTTAGCTTCCTGTCTCTTCGACGCTCGCGCAACGACAGCACCAAGAACGCCAAGCGCGAACGTCAAAGCCGTTCCCAGACCCCCACCCAAACTGTGGTTCTGATCAACGGGGTGTGATGAGGAACGCTAATCCACAAGCTAACCCCATCACCTGCTTTGTGTGCCAACGTGCTGTATTGCCAGTAACCACACACACATTCCATTCTACCCCATGAACTAATACTGGCTAAGTAAACAGAAAGTGGCTCAGTATGAGATACTATGAACTAAATGGTCAGTGTATATACAGTTCATATGGATTATGATGAGAAGAGACTTAAGACCCAACCCAGGGTGAGTGAGGTCATGAAACCACCACGTCCTATAGAAAGGACCTTTCACCCTTTGACCTCCCTCCCATAGCGTTGAGACCTCAGTCAGATTGACTTCCCATAATTCCCTACTGTACTCCACACACATTAAGGACAGTGTTGGCTAACATCCTATCGGTGGGGGCCCATGGTATATGAGGGGAAATGGGACAGTGTTTTTTTTACTGTGATATTCTCCCTGAGAGGGAGCTGCACTTCTAGACAAGATGTGATTCTATTGTTGGTAAATGAAAGAATGCACTCCTAGCTTCGACTATTAAAAATGGGGATTATTTATAAAACTTGATGTCTCAGTGAATGTGCCACCTGTTTTACCAATACAGAAATGTGTCAAATACAAAACATTGATAGCAATATGTGTTATGCTTTTGTAAAAGAAGAGCACGCATGAGGCCAAGATTTAAAGTCAAGATTTCTAAAAAAGAAACAAGTACATTTATGGAGTTGGAAGTTTTGTGAATAACCCTCATAACTTGTAATATTACTCTGCGATATCCTCTCTCAGATACTTGACATGTGAATACTCTCACCATTATGTAATCCTGTGTACGGCATATATGTTACCATGGAGATGTAACACCCCCCCTGGCTGGTATCTCTTCGGACAGCCTGTGCATTTGTCCAATAGGGGTCTTCAGAATTGGACTTAAAAGACTGTATTCTATTGCACAACTAATTTCCCAGTGAGCTAACTGTGAATCCATCTCGCCTGCAGTACACATAAAGCTGGACTTGGAATCTGATTGAACGAGAGTATAATAATTGTGTGGGGTGAGGCTACAGTAGATATACCCTCCCCTCTTCGCTCCCTCCATCCTGTGGTTCTTCCGTGCCAGGGAAATGGGCCTCCAGACACCCTCTAGCCCTCCTTCCATCCATCTCCCTGTCATGGTATCCCCAATGGCCCGGTACTGAGGGACAACATCCACCCACGGACGGTAACACTAAGAACTGAGCAATAGCGCAAGGACAGAACTTTTGATAACCATATCTGCCCATGGACACGTTCATATAGAGTTCTCTGTAACGGAATGCAAATGGCCAGCCTGGTAATTCTCCGAATCTGAGGATGGTTTTTGTCTTGGACCAATCTTGAGGATAAAGTGAAACTAGATGACTGAATGAAACTGATGGTGAAGAATGATGAGGCCTTTTGTGGAAACTGACAGAATAATTGATAAGTGTTGTGATTTCTGATGGACAGTATCAGCTACAGTAAGTTGTAGATCCATATTGGCTAAAGTGGCACACAGTAGACTGTCAGATGTTTATGAGGCCTAGTCGTCTGTGTCAAATAGTGTTAAATTGTCTTCCTCTCCTGGTCTCCTTATGCTCCATGGCCACATGGGAAAGGTATTTGGTCACTGAGTTATGAGAAAAGCAAGCTATTGCACAAGCGTATGCAGTCTATTTGTTATTGTGAATGCTCCAGTTTATGTGTGTAGTGTACGTGTACAAATGTAATGATGTGTCAATGTTTATCTCCGTCACCCTCCGCTGTGGAATATAAGGATATAACCATGGACAGTCCCGGTCATAGCCGTTTTCTTCCATTATGTTAAGAGTAACTTTCCATTGTGTCTCCAGTTTATGTGCCTGTTTTCTGAAAATAATCCAATAAACTGGATGTTCACTGCAGTAAGCCTTTGTTCATTTCTGAAGTTCTATACAAATGTAGATCAACTAATCTTTTGTCTTTTTTCCTCACTAGCCTGAAATTCTTCGGTCAACTGATTAAATGACCCATTGACCCAAATTCCAGGTAGGTTTAAAAAGTTATTCTATAAAAACATGTCTGTCAGAACCCTATACAATAATTGACTAGCCTGTAGCCATTCTGACTCCAACTGAGCTATACTGATATTTTCTTGGTCTTGATGACATTGTCAACAGTTATTGGATCGCTGCAGATAGCCTATTGCAACAACAAAAAACAGACCATTGTTTTCTTGCAGGTTGTTTACATCACCCTGGCTCCTCATTGGCAAACCTTAACATGATTAACCACAGCAGAAAAGTAGCAGACTCGCGCTGGGATTCCCCACGCATAAGCCATGTGCTGCTAACTGTAGGGTTACAGGGTTCAGAATGTTAGCAGGTTTGACATTAGCCACGGCTAAGCCAAGTGAAGATCTTTTGGTGGCAAGGCAGCACAGAACTAGATTATAGGATCCTGTTCACACTAACAAAAGTTAAACTGGTTTTCAGATTTCTTAGCAGTATTTGTCAGTTGCCAAATCTGGCTCTGGAGTTAAATTCCTGCCTTTTACCTAGACAATTGTTTTGTTCGTTCTCTCTTTACTGCACTTCCCTGTCTCTCCTCTCCCTCTCCAGATTCCTCCCTCAGGCCTGGTAGTTGGTCTCTCTGCCCTGTGATTCTCATTAGAAGTTGTGACCAGCTGCTGCCCACGCAACACGCTCTGTTTTCAAATGCTCTCAGACAGGAGAGAGGCCAGATCTTCAACACACACAGACACCTTTTCTGATTTCCTTCAATGCCATGTTTGAATACATCATTCCACATTTAGTGCAAGTTAAGCAAAATCATACAAGACTATTGCATTTGACATAAGTGGCAACAGTTGCCCTTTAACAGTCACTGGAGGGGGAAGAAAACAAATGTAATTCTACGTAAAGAAGAATGAAACGACAAAGAGCAGCCATTTTGCTAATGCAAAGGAAAGTCCATGCTTTCCTTTGTCAAAAATAAAGTATGTTTGAGGAGTGGGTCTTGTCCACAAGACTGTATAGCATTGACACTTCACAGTAATTGTCCAGAAAATGACAAAGCCACTAGCAGTCTTGCCTGTTTGACAAAATGTTAACAGAGAAGGAGAAACCGCTGTGAAGTGTTCAAGTCCTTGCTGAAGCGTAAACAAGAGACTGGAGATACGTTTCAAATGTCGTTTTCCATGCGAGTACACACACACACAAAATTACAGGAACTTATTAATTCCTCGGTTTTCCCTAAATCCCAGTTGGAGGATTCTAGGAATCTGGAAAACCAGGGAATTTATTGAAAGTTCCTAGAATTCTGCAACCACACACACGTCCTGCATGCCTGTGTCACGCATCCTTAGAAATACCAAAGATTAGTCTTCATGCCTGTGTCACGCATCCTTAGAAATACCAAAGATTAGTCTTCATGCCTGTGTCACATTCCTGTGCAACAGAGAAATCCCTGTCGTGGTGAGGTCTCCTGAGAAAAAGACAGTAGCGGTTGCAGTTGAGAACATCACCCTTCGTTCTTGGTAAATACCAGCACTGCCTCGAGTACCTAGACTGGTGGTCAACAAGCACCAAGTAATTGAACATTGAAAATCATAAGGGCCATAGTTGTGACATCATTTACTGTATCTGTCATTATGGCAAAGGAGGATGGGCAACCTCCAACATTAGCTCTGATAGTTTACATTTTTTGGTACATGTTCTTACACACCCCTCAGCACATAGAGGGCTAGGTTCCATACCAAACACTTGTCCCTTTCCAAATACCCTTGATAATAAAATAAATCAGTCTCTTTTGGATCCTCCAGCAGTCGTAACAAGTTCCACCCAGAGTTCAGGAAACAGTGAGTGTCCATGTTGTGAGCAAGTTATTCCTGGTGTCACACCAGAATCCTTCCCCCCTCTCCTTACTGGAGCTGGGAGACCTTTAGGGGCGTGGTGTTGCTGAAGTCCAGGAAGAAGGGTCCTTCCTGTTTGGGCAGGAAGGTGGTGGGGATGACGTTGTAGATGCCAGCGGGGACATGGTCCGCCTCCATGTAGCAGAAACCACACCTACAGACAGACAGAGCCAGAGAGAGAGACAGAGACACAGAGAGAGAGACCGAGACACACAGAGAGAGAGAGAGAGAGACCGAGACACACACAGAGAGAGAGAAAGAGTCACTATGGCTTTGTCTCAATAGTCTCAAATAGCACCCTTTCTAATCTCCATTCCTGTATAACATGTTGTTACAATGCAGTCCACCGCCATTCCTGGACATTTTCTGTTTCATATTTCATTACCCACGAATAAATGCATACAATGTGTTCAAGAGCTGATTATATGAATGATTTATAGAGATCATCTGTTATTGAATAGGAATTTAACCTGCTTTAACCTCATCCACAGGATAATATTGCATAATCAACAATCATGGTCTAAATGTGAGGAAAATGTTATATCTTTACTTAAATTATTTCAAAATAATTTCTGACACACACAGTCTTTGCCAAAAGATCTAACTCAAAAGGCATTCCTTTGTGCAAATGTGCAGCGAGACTCATTTCAGTACACCCTCAACCTTTCAACCAGGCTAACTCAATTAGCATAGACATCCCAGAGGTCAGACACGAGGTCCTCAGATGTGACCTTTTGACCTGTGGGGAATGTATAGAATGTTCCCTCGGTGTTGTGACTGTAGCCACCACATTTAGGCAGCAGGTCATCAGTCTCAGCTTTGGAGAATCATGTATCCCCAATATATGTTCCAACACTGAACTTTAACCTGTGCATAGCATTTTATGATGGATGCATTAAAGCAGTCACCATGCCTCTGTTTTAGTAAAAAGCTGAGGGATGGGCCTGGAGAAATGTAACCACTTTCAAATTCATAGACAGAAAGGGGATACCTAGTCAGTTGAGCCGCGACTGCAAGGACTGACCATAGATGATATCAAAATGATAATATCAACCATGTTGAGGCTATATAGTGTTTGTTTACATATATGTTACCCAACATTGGAGTTAAACAAGCTCAGAGTTTCACAGTAGGAAAATGACACTCATACCCGGGTTTAAAATGGCCGATTTGGAACACAGTAGCTGTACAGTAACATACTATACATGAGGTCAGAGTCTCCGCGGCACAGCTCTGTATGGGTTTTGACTGAGCCGTCTGGAAGTTGGGCACCGTGCGCGACAAGAAGTTGCCCCCATTCGGTCCGCTAACTGGGCAAAACATTTTGTCATCCGAGTGACGGTAATGCTGTAAATGAAGAGGACTTGATGTATTTTGAAAGATGAAACGCTGAGGATTATAATAAATACCACTGATGTCATACAAGCGAGCCAAATACACGTGAGCCCAAATGCGCACTTCACATTACCATATGAAACTCATGTCAGATACCGTGTCAACGTTTATGATCACTATGTTCGATGTACAGTTACAAGATGACATGGCGTTATAACCTGGGATGTCCTGAACACAATGAGCCTTGTTTGTTTTTGGGCCTGCGGACTACACATTTGAATGCACTCATGACTCTATTCTATGTGCACCAAAATTACCATCTGCTTCTCTGAATTGGCTTGTGAAAGCCTACTGTAAAATCATATTTTTCAATTTAATGATGCCAACTTGACCCAGATTGGAATTTATAATGGACCGTTTTTGCGTAAACAACAGTCATTTTAACAAAATAATGTAACAGTAATTGTGTGATGGCGGGGATGCAGGGCTGTGTTCCAAAAAACAACTACCAGTGCGCTTGCTCGGCACAGCTAGGAGAGCTCAAAAAAAGCACCTTGTAGTTGAAGACTATTTTTTAGTCATAAAAGTGTATTGAAGTTTCTTAGGAACTGTGCATACTGTAACGGTTTTGACTTGAGGTTATTATTTATAGGGGTGCCAGGTAGGTTGTGCCTACCAGAGAAAACATTGGTTTCTCCTTTTGGTTTGGGAGGGAACGAGTCCCATCTGGTCCGTCAAGTCTACACCAATACAAAGGACTTATGTAAAAGTCAGGATGGAAATATACATTTTTTATAAACCCTTAAAACATTGGAAAGAACTTCCAAAACAACTATATTCTTTTGCGTGGGTTGTATTAACAACATCAATGATTACACACACATATAATAATATAACACAATGAGTTCTGGTTCCTCCAGAAATGTCCTGTACCTCGGGCCTAAAAAGAGTCCTGCCCGGTAGAGTTCAGGAAACTCAAGTGACTTCTGTCACGCAATGTTTGTCCGTTCATTCAGGGTAGCGTAAACCCAGTATTAAATCATACAATCAATATAACACTAATTTTACCACAGAACTTTAAAGCGTATCAACTCTTACTAAGTCCTCAACTACAACTAACTACATAAATCATCACAGTATACCTCACATCAAAACAAATGAAATACCGTATACAAAAAGGTTGTAGTCAGTCGGTCAGTCAGACAATCCAATCCGCCAACAGATCTCCAGCGGAGAAAGGCCACGGACGCAAAGAGTGGATCCGATCCTGGGTAAACTCTCTTAGGCTACAAAACACACGTTTAACGGCAACAAAACAAACGGAATAGAGAAGCTTCGGAACTGAGGGTTGAACACATCCTCATTCACGTCTCCATCACAACCCCACTTTTGCGCAGCTGATGCTGGCTATTTAATTGGGAATTAAAGGGAAAGCACCCTATTGGAAGGAGCTGCACTGAGACGGTTCAGAAAAAGTCAGGGCCGTCACACACCCCCTCCCCTGGAAAAAGCCGACCATTGCCCTGGAAGGCACATCTTGGTCGGGGAAACCGAGAAAGGTCTCCTCATCGCTTTCCTCTACAAAAATATTCATGACTTTTTGGAGCTCACGCTCCTCAGCTGAGGGGTCACAGGCCTTAAGGTGTGAGACTTCTGGGTCTGGGAATCCGAGAAAAGTCTCCTCACTTTCCTCTTCAAAGAGATCCAGGACCTTGCAGCGCTCAATCGCCTCCAATTCCTCAGCCAAGGGGTAACAGGCCTTAAGGCGTGAGACATGGACAATGCGCATATCTTCACCTGTGTCCTCTTTCACCACTCGGTAGTTCAAAGGGCCCATCTGCTCCACAATCCTATATGGTCCTTGCCATTTAGGAGCGAGCTTGGCCGAGAAGAATTGTTCAGCTTTCGAGTAAGGATGAGAGCGAAGCCACACCCGATCACGAAGCTGGAACTGCATGTCTCGTCTGTTCTTATCATAATTTCTCTTCTGCTTGAGTCGAGCCTGGATCATGTTCTTTGAGACAAGAGCTCTCAAGTCATGGAGATGGACTACCTGGTCATAGCAAGCAGCGTCTGGAGTAAACTGCTGGGGCTGTAGCACCATATCCAAGGGTCCTCGGAGAGGACGACTTAGGTTCAGCTCTGCAGGTGTGACTCCAGTGGACTCTTGCACAGCAGAATTCAGGGCAAATCGAAACTCGTGAAGGTGCTTGTCCCAGTGTTTGTGCTGGGTCCCTACATAGGAATCAATCATTGTCTTCAAGGTTCGATTTACTCTCTCAGTGAGATTGGTCTGTGGGTGATAGGCCGTGGTCAACTTCTGTCTCAGGTTCCATCTTTGGCAGGTCTCCTCAAAGAGATCATAGACAAATTGGGAACCTCGATCAGACAGGATGTAATCAGGCACTCCCCAGCGAGTCAGGATCTCTTTCATAAGGATGTTAGAGACGGTCCTTGCTGTGGCCTGACGCAGGGAAAAGAGCTCCACCCACTTTGAATAATAATCAACAAAAACAAGCATGTACACATTCTGATTGGAGCTTCTAGGAAATGGACCCATCAAATCCACTCCTAACATTTCCCAAGGTCGGGTAACCACCGTTTGCTGCAACTTGCCAGCAGGCTTTCTACCTTCTGGTTTGTACATTTGACAAACCTGACAATTTCGGATGTGTGACTTCACATCCATGCTCAGATGTGGCCAGTACAGTAACGCTTGCAACCGCTTGTAGGTTTTGAACCTGCCCAAATGACCAGCTAATGGGTCTTCATGGAAATGTTGAATCAGTTGTAGGCGTAGAGTTTCAGGTATGTACATTTGGTAGAGTGTTCTGTGAGGTAGTTGTACAACTCGGTAGACTTTGTCTTCCATGATGGTCAGCTTTGTGTTAGGATTGACCATCTTTTCTCCATCTTCCAGGATAGTCTGGTACAAGGCCTGTACTTCTGGATCATCCTGTTGGGCTTTCCATATGGCCTCATCAGATATGGGAAAGTCCGTTTTGGGCGAGTCTCGACTGCTTGACAGGACAGTAGCACATGTAAGATGAGGGCCACCGTTATCACAAGCAGGTGCTCTGTGCAAGGCACTCTTGCTCGGTTGTGGAGTAGTTCCGTTCTGCTCCATTCAATGTCCGACTGGCGAACGCTAGCACTTCTTCAGTGCCAAGTCCAGTCTGTTGGACTAGGACAGCACCAAGTCCAACATCACTTGCATCAGTGTAAACAACAAAAGGGCAATCAAAGTTGGGATGACCTAAAATGGGAGGTGTGACGAGATGTCGTTTCAGGGTTTCAAAGGAGGTCTGGCACTCTGCCGTCCATTGGAATTTAGCTCCTTTTCGCTTCAACGCGTTGAGGGGTTCTGCCACCTGGGAGAAGTTCAACACAAACCGATGGTACCATCCAGCCATACCAAGGAACCTTTGAAGGGCCTTGAGTGTGGTTGGCACAGGGAAGTCTTGTACAGCCTTCGTCTTTTCAGGATCCACACGAATGCCGTCAAAAGATACAATATGCCCAAGGAACTTCAGGGAGGTTTGGCAGAAGTTGCTCTTCTTCATATTCAAGGTCAGACCAGCTTCTCTTAGCTTGTCCAACACTGCTTGAAGTTCTCGAAAGTGTTGTTCTCTGTTCTGAGAGTAGATAATTATATCGTCCAGGTAGACAAAACAGATCTTCCCTTTGAGCTCACCTAACGCAATCTCCATGAGTCTTTGGAAAGTGTCAGGGGCATTCTTTAATCCAAAGGGCATCACCTTAAAGGAAAACAAGCCCTCAGCACAGACAAAAGCAGTCTTGTCCTTGCTTTCCTGGTCCATCTCTACCCGCCAATAACCACTATTGAGGTCAAGGGTAGTGAACACAACAGCGCCAGGCAATGACTCCAGGATCTCATGGATGGTGGGAAGAGGATAGGCATCAGTCTGGGAAACATTGTTGGTCTTCCTATAGTCCACACAAAATCTAAGACCACCAGTCTTTTTTGGGATGAGGACAACAGGAGCAGCCCAGGGAGAGGAGGAACGTTCTATTATATCTTGTGTTAACATATCATTAATGAGTCCCTTTTGGATGATTAGCGTCGCTGGGGACAAACGATATGGCTTTTGCTTGATCGGCATTTCCTGTGTAAGGAATATTTTGTGCTTCAGGAGCCCGGTGCGTCCTAGCTTTGAAGTACATACATCAGCATTATTCTGCAGCTGTTCCAACAGCCTTAACTCCTCTGGCTGTTCCAGCTGAGCTCTTCTCACAGCCTGTAAAAGGAGATCGTCAGAAGGATTATCAAGGGTTAGTGGTAACGGAGCAACGGCAGAGAAGACTGCCACATTTGAACCCTAATCATGTAACTTCATAGCTTCTGATTGGAAGAAATGATTCTTGCTCGGATTGTATGGAAACCAGTAGCAATTGTGTGCGATATCAATCTGGACACAACTGAAGTACATGAAATCAATTCCCAACACGACAGGAAAAGCAAGGTTCTTGGTTTGTAGGATAACAGAAGGAATCATATAGGAGCGGTTACACAGGCGGAACTCTACCTCACTCCATCCAAGTGGTCGTCTAGCCTCACCATCAGCCAGATAGAGTGGACCTTCTGTCCACGGCTTCAAGTTGTATTGTGGACCGTTAACCTCCTTCCACAGTTTCTCATTGAGCAGTGTGTAGGATGACCCGGTATCCAAGATGGCTCTTCCTGTCCATGGGCCTATGGACAGGGGTAACACCAGTTGGTGCAGTATTAACTGAAAGGAAGGGGATGTCGATGGGGGGGGGGGGGGGGGGGGAGTAGGCAGTGACTCTTGGAGTTTCCGCTCTGGTTAAAGCACCCAGAGTAGGATGGTCATTCCTGCGAAGAGAGTTAGGTGTGTTGGCCTGTTGTGGTTTCTGGAAGGGTTTACTTGATACGGTCTTGGACATGTAGCTGAAGAATGTCCCTTTTGGCTACATCTCCAACAGAACATGAGAGGGGTCTTGACTGGAGACTCTGGCTGTTGTTGATGGTCTGTCTTGGGTAACTGTTTGGGTGTCTGTTTCTTTCTCTGGTCATATTGCGGTTGGCATTCTCTGTCCTTCTCAAACTGCTGTCCCAAGCGAACCAGTCCATCGACAGTGGTGACTCGTTCTCGGAGTTGACTGGCTAGTAGTGGGTTGATGTTCTTCAAGATCAATTTAATGACCTCTTCCTCCTCAATGCCAGGTTTCCACCTTCTGCACAGGGAGTGGTAACCGTATGCAAAGTCACGGATACTCTCTTTCTCTCTTTGTACTCGATTTCTGACTCTGTCTGCCAATTCATCTGTGTAGTCCTCAAACAGAAATGCAGAGGAAAACTTGGTCTCAAAGTCAGCCCAGGAGGTAGTGGTGAGACGTGCCACATCCCACCAGTCTCGAGCTGTCCCATGCAACACATTCCTCAATGTGGCAAGGAGTTCTTCGTCAGCCAGGGGATTGAGGGCAAGAAAGTCACGACATCTTTCTAGATACATTAGCGGATCAGGACTGTCATCTTTTTCCCAAAGGTGGGAAATTGCAATTTAATGGGCATCGCCCCCACATGACGGCTACTCAAATCACCATGAACAAACGAGCTAGGAGGGATTGAGGAAGTAGAGGGGGAGGGAGTTATCGGACCATGAAAATGAACACCAGGATGCATGGTGGATTGCATCCTGCAAGGGGTGGCTGTAGCATGGCCTTGTCTTGGCTGTTCAGAGGTGCCAGCTTGGCCCTCAGTGGTCTGAACAGAAGTGGACACCAGAGAAACTCTGTGTAAGGAGTTCTGCCTAATGGAGGCCATGTCCACAGACACATCATCCAACATTTTAACACAATTAGAGAGTTCTGTCTGCAAGTGGCCTACAGTGTTAACCATGCAAGAAAAAACAGAATTAACGTCCTTGAGGACCTCAGTGTGGTGATGTTGCAGGCGCCATTGGAGAGTGGCAGTGAGTTGGTTTCGTTGGTAGTCAAACTGCCTGTCCATGGCACCAGTAATTTCCCGTCTTCCACTCTCACTGAGCTCTGTCAGCGTGTGGGTTAGAGTGCTCAGTGAGTTTCTGAATTCCATGGCACTCTGTTGTTGCTCTTCCCTCAGACATTTGAAATTATGGTGGATAAGAGTTTGGAGATGTTGTTGAGTCCGACGAATATCAAGGATGTCACCTTGAAGTTGTAAGACTACAACCTCTGGAGATAAACCAGACAATGGAGGAAGGTTGGGTGTCAGAGGGAGGGCTAGCGCAGTACTTCCACACAGATCCATGTCAATAAGTGAGTAACTGGTTAGACCTCCTGTGGCCTGTGGTCCAGACCGAGCATTCAGATTCCCAGGGCTCTGGCCCAAATCAACTCCATTATCTCCATTCACCTTATGATTTGTATTGTCAGCTTGATGGTCAGAATGGCCCTGTATATTCCCATTGACAGGTATGACATGGATGAGCACATTATCTTGGGGTGAATCCATTGTTTTAATTCCACACAAAATATTTGCTTTGGTTAGTTCTAAATGTTGAGCTGTCCCATCTGGGGTGCCATTTTTTATGTAACGGTTTTGACTTGAGGTTATTATTTATAGGGGTGCCAGGTAGGTTGTGCCTACCAGAGAAAACATTGGTTTCTCCTTTTGGTTTGGGAGGGAACGAGTCCCATCTGGTCCGTCAAGTCTACACCAATACAAAGGACTTATGTAAAAGTCATTTGTATTGGTGTAGAGAGGTGTGTGGCCACTTAAACACCAGCTTGACCTCTCACTCAAACTCTTGTCAAATTTTTGTCTTATGTAGGAACCTACCCCAAACCATGAATATTCTTATCATGTTACTGAAGGAGTATTTTCAGATCTCGTTATCAACAAATGCTGTACAATACACATCAAATCAACAGCAGAATGTTTGGATTCAGTCATGTCTGGTGAACTGTTGTATCCTCAACTTTAGTCTAATTATTTTACCATAATCTCCAAACTGTTCCCTTTAAATTGCTACCATTGCTATGCATATGCTTTCCATATCTCTTCTGTAATAAATATTTCCATTTAGCCCCATCTATATAGGCCAATTCCCACGAGTGTAAAGGGTTAACATTAGGATTGATACTGAACTCATCTGGAACTCAACACTATGTACGGTCCCTGAATACCTCTATATGCTGATAGTGTGTTTGTCTATCTCCTGTGAATCCTGGGTGAGTACCTGTAGTCTCCACTGTTCTTCTTTGGGTGGCCTGCAGGTCCTGGCTCTACTACAGTGGACACAATCACCATCTCAAAGCCCACACTGTACTGCCTAGAGAGGGAGAGACCGAGACAAGATAACCACATTACAAGCAACCAGAACCTGCACTCTACTGCCTACAGACAGAGAGACAGATTTGAATTAGGAGCACCAGATTACCTATTAAAGATGACCCCCTACAGGATGACGTAAGGGAGTCGAGTAACACTGGAAACTGACTGTTAGTCTGTCTGGTCACATTTACACCTGGCAATCGTATTCTGTGACAGCTCAAATTTTCCGGATGTGCCATGACAAAGTCTCATTGGAGTCAGACACAATGCAGACCATGCATATTATTTTGCATTGTAGTCATTTAGATTAGATTCAACTTTGTCATTGAACAAGTACAGTATAACTAAATACAGTTAGCATCTGACCAGAAGTGCAAATAAGAGTGCAAAAAATGTACAAGTAAAACAATTAAGTACAATGTATGATATTAAGTGGGATGTATGAAAGTGCAAGGAGGCATGCAACTGAAATACAGGGAGAGCAGCAATGAGGTTACCGAGGTAGGTATGTACAACTGAATGTCCTTTATACAGACTTTGCAAAGCAATGTCAGAGTCCAGAAGTACTGTGAAGAGTGCAAAGAGAGTAGTGCAACAAGGTCCCCGAGAGGCAGTACTAAGATGTGGGCGGGTGGATATGGCTGTTACAGTGTTCAGCAGGGTTACAGTAGCTGGAAAGAAACTGTTCTTGAGCCTGCTAGTGCGGGAACGTAGAGACCTGTACCACCTGCCTGATGGTAGAAGGGCACACAGTTTGTGGCATGGATGTGAAGGGTCCCTGAGGATGCCGCACGCCCTATGCAGACGCCGCTTGCGCTTGAAATCTACGATGGCAGGGAGCCGGACACCAGTGATGTGCTGGGCGGTTTTCACCACCCGTTGCAGGGCCTTCCGGTCGGCCAAGGAGCATCCGCCAAACCACACTGTGGCGCAGTTAATCAGAATGCTCTCGACCGTGCAGAGGTAAAAGTTCACCAGGATCTTGGGAGACAGGCGGGCCTTCTTTAGCCTCCTCAAAAAGTATAGGCGCTGCTGCGCCTTTTTGACCAGGGTTGAGGTGTTGAGGGTCCAGTAGAGGTCCTCGAAGATGTTGACACCCAGGTATTTGAAGTTGGGCACACGCTCCACCTCAGTGCCATCAATGAGAACTGGGGAGTGGCTACAGCTTTTACACTTCCTGTAATCCACAATGAGCTCCTTGGTTTTCTTTGCATTGAGGGCCAGGTTGTTGTCAGCGCACCATGCAGCCAGGTGCTTGACCTCCTCCCTGTAGGCTGACTCGTCATTGTCACTGATCAGGCCTACCACCGCGGTGTCGTCTGCGAACTTGATGGTGTTGGAACCATGTACAGGAACACAGGTAAAGAGGGAGTACAGGAGGGGGTTCAGCACACAGCCCTGTGGCACACCGGTGTTCAGGAGGTGAAATTGTCTAACCTGACAGACTGGGGTCTGTTGGTTAGGAAGTCCAAAGTCCAGTTACAGAGAGAGGGGCTGATCCCTAAGTCATGAAGTTTGATGACCAGCCTAGAGGGAATGACCGTATTGAATGCTGAGCTAAAGTCTACGAACAGCATTCTCACATATGTGTTGGTTTTATCCAGGTGGGTCAGGGCAGAGTGTAAAGCTGTGGAGAGTAGTCCTTCTGCAGTCACCTCGGATTAGAGAAGGTTTGACGGACAGGATGAACACTTGAGTATTAAAAGTGCTGTGTTACAAGAGGACATTCATTTTATATCCATCAATTGTGATTGAGCCGTAGTGCCCCCAGTGGTGTGGAGGGCCCCTGCAGGCCGCAGTGAGTCTTACCTGGAGCCTCGTAGCTCTATGAGCATGGGTCCTGGGCGCTCCAGGTTAAACTGGTAGATGGGGTTGTGCTTGTACGAGTCCTTGTAGTTCCCACAGCCCCCCGCACTCGGCCCTTTCCACTGGCCATTGATCTGCACAGGGAGAGAGTGGGGGCTTCAGCAATGTGAGATTGTGATTTTGTTATCATGCCAATAGAGAATGTGAACAACAAAGAGACAAGTGGAAGTACATTTTACCCGTTTGGTATGAGTGAAGGGCGTTGGGATCTTGGAGAAGGAGAACTTGCATCCAGAGTAGACCTGTTGGAGGGAAACGTCTATTACTCCATTGGAACTGAATGAGCAGGGATGTGATCAGCACAACATAGAAACATCAGGAAGAAACTCCTGGAAGAATACTGGCCAGCTCTTATACAGATGGAAGAAATCATGTTCGTTCCGTACCTCACGAGAACTCTTCACTAATTCTCCAGATTATTTTTAAGGAAGTGAGAGTGCAGGAATTGATTTCACAGCCAGTTTGCTGCTTGTCAGTCAAGGCTAGAGATATTCCTCTGGTGATTGGCTTTTCTCTTTCATACTCAGAAAGACACACATGCAACTACTTTCAGGGTTTCTTCTCTTCTACAGAGGCCAAACATGTTGTTTTTGTGAGACATCAGATAACAGCTCCTCAAAGACTTCAGATCAGTTGGCAAGGGGAGTTTATGAAATATAAATGAGCAAAAAAAGGTTTGGGTCACATACTCACACACCAAACATAAAACCTTTTACTCATATACAAACCAACAGAAAGTCTCTCTCCATCGCTCTGTCACACACAGCAATTCATTGCAGACAAACTCACAAGCTCTCTTTCAACTGATTTCACAGTTCTGCAAGTGGGTTCGGACACAGAAACGTTTCTAATGAAATAATTAGCACGCGGTTAATTTATGACTCAATCTGCATGGATATGAACACACACTCACAGACTAGAGGACAAAGGAGGCTGCTTCATGTTTCAGAATGTAGAATTATACAACTCAGATCTAGTTTTCTATTCCTTGTGTGTACGGTATATGTACATACACTTCACACTCACCAAGTGGAACAAGACACTTTCCTCTTTTCTCGCTCTTCATCTCATCTTCCCCCACTCCCTCTTCTTCTTCACCCCCACCATTCCACTCTCTTTTCTCACGCTCTATTGTGAGGTGCTTGAGGCATGCTACACTTCTGCACCGCAGTACAACAGGATCGCAGTGTTTACCTGCCAGCGACAGATCTGACACTCAGGAGATGTATCTGACATAATGTGTGTGTGCCTCACCCTCAGGGTGTAGTTGATGGTGTTCTGCTTCTCGTACTGTGACACCACCAGTGTGAATGTGTGTGTTCCAGCGCTGGTTAGTCTCATCTTGGTCAGGTAGTGGGGGCTGTTGATCCTGATCCCATCTATGTAGGGGGGAGGGTCCGCTGAGGAGGAACATACAAGACAGTCAGAGGAAACACACACACACACACACACACTTCCATGAGAAACTCACCAGGGTAGTAAACTTTCTTTCCCTCTGTCTTGTAAACCACCAAGGTGATGAACTCCCTGTTTTGTGCAAAGTCGTCCTGAACATCAAAAGGACAACAACAGAGTGATTATTGTTTCTATGGGAGAAAATGAGACAGTGTCTGATGCTGTGTGGTGGTGGACAGCCAGACAGACAGTGTGTGCACCTTGTCAGTGATGTGTCTGGTCAGCAGCACCCAGACAGCAGTGCCCCCTGCAGGACAGGTCACCTCCAGCCGGTACTGAGGGTTGTTGGCCAGACTGTAGGCATCCTTCACCGGGCCCTGCTTCCCATCCCAGCTACTGCAGGGACACACACAACCAGAAATATACCTCACATATCATACATGTGTATTTTTTATACACATACAGTGCATACGGAAAGTATTCAGACCGCTTGACTTACTTTTAAAATTGATTAAATAAAAATAAATCCTCATCAATCTATACACAATACCACATACTGACAAAGCGAAAACAGGTTTTTAGAATGTTTTGCAAATAAACTGAAATAGCTTATTCACATAAGTATTTAGAACATTTGCTATGAGACTCGAGATTAAGCTCAGGTGCGTCCCATTTCCATTGATCATCCTTAAGATGTTTTTACAACTTGGAGTCCACCTGTGGTCAATGTAATTGATTGAAAATGAAAAGGCACACACCTGTCTATAAGGTCCCACAGTTGACAGGGTACCCTTCCCCACAGATCTGGGGAAGGGTACCAAAACATGTCTGCAGCATTGAACACAGTGGCCTCCATCATTCTTAAATGGAAGAAGTTTGGAACCACCAAGTCTCTTCCTAGAGCTGGACGCCTGGCCAAACTGAGCAATCGGGGGAGAAGGGCCTTGGTCAGGGAGGTGACCAAGAAGCTCCAGAGTTCTTTCTGTGGAGATGGGAGAACCATCCAGAAGGACAACCATCTCTGCAGCACTCCACCAATCAGGCCTTTATGGTAGAGTGGCCAGACGGAAGACCCTTCTCAGTAAAAGGCACATGACAGTTCGCTTGGAGTTTGCCAAAAGGCACCTAAAGGATTCAGACCATGAGAAACAAAAATTCTCTGTTCTGAAGAAACCAAAATTGAACTCTTTGGCCTGAATGCCAAGCGTCACGCCTAGAGGACACCTGGCACCATCCTTACGGTGAAGCATGGTGGCTTCGGGACCGGTCTCTGAACGTCCTTGTGTGGCCCAGCCAGAGCCAGAACCTGATCGAACATCTTTGGATAGACCTGAAAATAACTGTGCAGCAACGCTCCCCATCCAACCTGACAGAGCTTGAGAGGATCTGCAGAGAAGAATGGGAGAAACCACCCAAATGCAGGTGTGCCAAGCTTGTAGCGTCATACCCAAGAAGACTCAAGGCTGTAATCGCTGCCAAAGGTGCTTCAACAAAGTACTGAGTAAAGGGTCTGAATACTTATGTAAATGTCATAATTCCAGTTTTTATTTGTAATACATTTGCTAAAATTTCTAAAAACCTGTTTTTGCTTTGTCATTATGGGGTATCGTGTGTAAATAGATGTGGGGAAAAAACGACTTAATCAATGTGGAAAAAGTCAAGGTGTCTGAATACTTTCCACAGTATAGTAGGTATTTATAGGTATAGTAGACCCTTCTGGGAGATATAAGATGGCTGTTGTTGACTGACCTGTGGATACAGGAAGACTCTCTGAACAGGGCGGGGCTCCAGCTCAGGTAGATGACATCATAGTACTGGCACAGGTCCTCAAACGTGATCCAGAACACACCGTTATCAAACTTCTGTGCGGTCTTGGGGTCAAAGTTGAGGTATTTGAGAAGTTCTGGGGTCCAGTTTTTCTCGTCCCGTTCACTGAAGCGACCTTTCCACCTCAGGTGGCTCCACGGGTTCTTCAGCTGCAGAAACCGCTTCCCCTGAGAGCCAGATCAAATGGCACAGAAGCTTAGCATGCAGGCAGAACACTATTAGTGTAACTAAAGTTACAAAGTTCTGCAGGCTCTAGTTTTGTCTTATCTCCAGTATTGTCCAGTCGTGTGGTCCAGTGCTGCAAGGAAAGACCTAGTTAAGCTGCAGCCCAGAACAGAGCGGCACGTCTTGCTCTTAATTGTAATCAGAGGGATGATATAAAAAAAAAATGTACCTTTATTTAACCAGGCAAGTCAGTTAAGAACAAATTCTTATTTTCAATGACGGCCTAGGAACAGTAGGTTAACTGCTTGTTCAGGGGCAGAACGACAGATTTTTACCTTGTCAGCTCGGGGATTCGAACTTCCAACCTTTCGGTTACTAGTCCAACGCTCTAACCACTAGGCTACCCTGCCGACCCTGTTGCATGCCAGTCTCTCTTGGCTGAGAGTTGAACTTACACAAAGCGCCGACACACACACACTTACCCCATCAGACATGCTACCAGGGGTCTTTTCACAATCCCCAAATCCAGAACAAATTCAAGAAAGCGTACAATATTATATAGAGTGATTATTGCATGGAACTCCATTCCATCTCATATTGCTCAAATAAACAGCAAACCTGGTTTCAAAAAACAGCTTAAGCCACACCTCACAACACCTCTCCCCTATTTGACCTAGATGTGTGTATGCGTTGATATGTAGGCTACGTGTGCCTTAAAAATTTTTTTGATGTAGTTCTGCCCTTGAGCTGTTCTTGTCTATTAATGCTCTGTATTGTCATGCTAACAAGCTACTGTAACAACCATGAGTGGTTATGCCAAGTTAACACTAACACTTACTTTGTGCTCCCGGATATCCAGGACAGCGTAGGCATGCGTTGGCACAAGGCCCCACCTCTCGCCTTCCTCCTCTGTCATCACCCCCGTTGCTGTGGTGATTAAGACGTCGCCCCGGTGAAACCTGTCATGGGAGGAGAGGGGGATGTAAGAGTAGTAGGTCAGCTATCTTGGCTAGGAGACAAAACTCTGTGGTATTGATAACCATGTCTATTACCATCTGGCAGCAAAGGTAATCATGATAAATTACTACCTGACTGGAGGATGGATTAGTGGCATTACTCGGTGTGTGTGTATCTTTTTACAAATGCAATATGATTTGTGGATTCAAATAAACTATTTCAAATGTGTAAGAATCTGTGAGTCATATCTCTTGGTGTGTAATGTATGTGTGTGAATTCTACAGAGCAGATGGACTATGTAGGCCCTTAAGTGTGTGCATGGGTGAATTAATGAGTGCGTGTTTGTGTCTGCGTGTCTCACCTCTGGTAGAGCATGCGGAAGGTGTCATCCTTGATGAATGACTGATTGTCTGAATGCATGGCGATACGCTCTGGGATCCAGCCAGTGAGTGCGTGCAGATCGATGTTCTACAATGCAATAAGACAGAACGGACAGAGATCACACTTTAGAGAACATACATAACAAGGTGGAGAACAGAGCCAACTGTCCAATATCGCACAATTGATGAAATGTGGAATTTAGCCCACGCCGGGAATTTGAGGGAACTCTTGTTAGCTCTGAAACATTCTCCAAAGTGAAACATTCGCTTCTCTCATATCAGTTCAGTAGGAGACAAGGAGATGTAGCCAAAGCAGATAATTGAGTTGCACGTTTGGCTATTGGACAGAGCCCAGTGCAAAAGGGGTAGTACTTTCACAGGGGGAACTCCCTCACAGGGGGAACTCCCTCACCGAGTTGGAGCCGGGGAAGTCGTAGCCTCCCATGACCTTCATGTAGGCCTTCTCTATGAGGGAGACCCACAGCTCGTTCCTGTTGCTGGAGTAGGAACACAGCAGCTCTCCATTCTGACCACATGGCAGGAAGTCGTCTATAATGACCTGCAGGGAACAGGAAGGGGAACACTTACAACAATACAACCCATTGGTAGACACTGTCAGCGACATGGCAGCTTTACAGTGACAGGCTAGTCATTTAGAGAGTGAGGTTTGCTAGCTTATCTCACAATGACATTGAGCACCAGGGGACCCAGTTCCCAGGTTTTGCAGTGTGTTACCTTCCTGGGCACACCGTTGATGTGAAGCTTCACCATGTACTTCCCACAGGGGTTATACTCTGGCTCCCCGCGCCGGTTCTGGGGGTAGATGATGCTGGTGATGAGCTTCTTGTTGTAGCGTCGCTCATAGGCAGCGCTGATGGCTAACGACGCCACGAACGAGCAGTCAGACACCACCGTCTAACAGGAGAGGGTAGGTGATCAGCAATAAGAGTATGAGACTGACATCTGACCACCAGGATGGGAGGTGAATCTGCCACATTATCCGTCACATTGACAGGTATTCAGTATAGAGCAGATTGTCTATAAAGTAGGTAGGTTTTATCAGACAAAACATACGTACAAGTGGCGCCATCTGATGTTGAGTCAATTCCAATACAACTCATATAGCTACTGCACTCTTAGTGGTCTACACCTTAAATAATGATGTATTTTACAGGGTACGTTTTGGTCTCGATTATTGATATTGAATATTGGCGGCTGTGTGTGTGGCCGGACCTGTTTGATGCTGAAGCTGGATACAGATAAGATCATGGTGGGGTTATTGCAGATCTCGTCAGGGCGAACCCAGCGGGAGAAGATGGTTCTCTGCTTGGGAGACAGGGCCAGCTTGCCTAGTTTGTCCCTGGGAAACATCCACAGAGAATAAAAAGTCTGATGTTAATCACAAATTAACAATTGATGCAATCAAGCGGCACTCCATCTAGTATCTGCTTTCAGATGGAAATTGGTTGTCAGTAGAAATGTATTATGTGTGTATTCTACAATCTGTACACCAACTTACTAAGGAACCTTTTTTCTCAGCCAAGAATATCCTGACTTACGAGAATGGAACAGGAAAGGCAAATCTCTCCTTCAGGTCCACGCTCATGAAGGGGACGAAGGGTATGCCGTTGATCTTGGATGTGCTCCTATTTGAAAAGGAGGAGAATCAGGAGAAATGTAACATGTGTAACTTACCCAGCAGGTGGAAATGTAGACGAGAGTCAAACCTGAACCGTCACCAAACAAAGGTGTGTCACTAGCTAACCTTTAGAAAAACCAGTCACACACTGGCATTATGCTCCTAGGGAAATGGGGATGATTACGGAACCACAGATCATTGCTTCATGGGTGCCTAAACTCAATGTGTTGACCATGTTCTTTGATTCTCCAGTCCAGATAGATCCCAGCCTGCTCACCTGAGCACCTCGATCTCTTCTGAGGTGTAGCGCTGACCCTGAGGCTCGCTGGACTGGACGGGCCTGACTGGCTGGGGACGGTTCTGGAGTGAGAAGTCAGGTCCAAGGGGGAAGAACTGTCTGACGGGGCAAGGCCCCCCACTAGGTTTGGCCCCTGGGGGCCCTGGCCTGTCCTGTGGCGACTGGGCTAAGGGACTGGCGGACTGGGACTCCTTCAGCCCCTCCGCCCTGGAGAGAAACAAAGTGCTTGGTTGGTTGGTCGGTCAGGTTAGTGTTCCTTGATCATTTACGGCGCATTCGGAAAGTATTCAGACCCCTTGACTTTTTCCACATTTTGTTAAGTTACAGCCTTATTCTAAAATGGATTTGAAAAATACTGTTACATTCCCCAGTTTCTGTGTTGTGGTTTTGTTTGTATATTTGTGTTTCAGCTCTGACGAAGGTCGATACGTAAGCTTATTAAAGATCAGTGATACTACCAAGAGCAGTGTGCGGTTAGCTTTTTCCTTCATCTTGTTCAACTGTTGCCATGCACCTGCAAAGAGATGGCTCAGATGTGCGAGTGCCTTTTGAATTATGTTTGTGTTTCAGTAAATGGCTTCCCCCAAGCAGCTGATTGGAGCTGACCCCGCCCTCTCGTCAGAGGATACAGCTGTATATCATTACAGACTCCTTCTGAAGCTAGAAAACCCAGTGTTCCTTTGTTAAGAGAGAGCTGATGCTTATGTCCTGTGTTGGTTGTTGCTGAGAAACACGTTTTTGTTAAGTATTTTGTTGCCGCTGATCTGAGGTATGTGTGTGTCAATAGGACGCAGTGTTTTTGATTCTTGAAATTGTTTACTTCCGTTTGTATTATTCTGTTTCATTTGTTCCCAGGGGGGAAGGCACCTAGGCTGTGCTTAAGCAAGAGGCCTGCGGTCATACATACACCAGTAGTATTTACTGTCTAGGCACACTAGGTAAGACCTAGGCTGACCACCCCCTGTATTTTGGTTAGCGCACCAGGTGGTAAGTAGTGGGTAGGCAGGTAAGGTAGGAGAGGGGGGGGCTCGTTAACTTTTACTTTCGTCCAGCCTCTTTTTCCCCAAATTACTGTGTGATGGAATAAATTCCCTGTAAACGGTAAGCTCTCTGCCTTTGTCTTCCTTACTCGCACCTACAATCCAATTCATCTTTCACGCCACGGGGAGTTGTTGTAGCAGGGTGTTGCGTTCCCTCTTCCTAGAGGCGTACGTAACAAATACGTATCAATCTACTCACAAAACCCCATAAACGCAAAGCAAAAACAGTTTTTTAGACAACGTAAATATCACATTAACATAAGTATTCAGACCCTCTACTGATTACTTTGTTAAAGCAACTGTGGCAGCAATCACAGCCTTGAGTCTTCTTGGGTATGATGCTACAAGCATAGCACATCTGTATTTGGGGAGTTTCAACCCATTCTCTGCAGATCTTCTCAAGCTCTGTCAGGTTGGATGGGGAGCATCGCTGCACAGCTATTTTCAGGTCTCTCCAGAGATGGCTCTGACTGGGCCACTCAAGGGCATTCAGAGACTTGTCCTGGCTGTGTGCTTAGGGTCATTGTCCTGTTTGAAGGTGAATCTTTGGCCCAGTCTGAGGCCTGAGCTCTCTGGAGCAGGTTTTCATCAAGGATCTCTCTGTACTTTGATCTGTTCATCTTTCCCTCGATCCTGACTAGTCTCCCAGTCCCTGCCACTGAAAAACATCCCCACACTATGATGCTGTCACCACCATGCTTTACTGAAGGTGCCTTTTGGCAAACTCCAAGCAGTCCATTATGTGCCTTTTACTGAGGAGTGGCTTCCATCTGGCCAGTCTACCATAAAGGCCTGATTGGTGGAGAGCTACAGAGATGGTTGTCCTTCTGGAAGGTTCTCCCATCTCCACAGAGGAACTCTGTCAGTGTGACCATCGGGTTCTCGGTCACCTCCCTGACCAAGGCCCTCCTCCCCCGATTGTTCAGTTTGGCTAGGCGGCCAGCTCTAGGAAGAGTCTTGGTGGTTCCAAACGTCTTCCATTTAAGAATGATGGAGGCAACTGTGTTCTTGGGGGCTTTCAATCCTGCCGACATTGAAAGTTTTGACACAATCCTGTCTCGGAGATCTACGGACAATTACTTCGACCTTATGGCATGGTTTTTTCTCTGACATGCACTGTCAACTGTGGGACTTTATATAGACAGCTGTGTGCCTTTCCAAATCATGTCAAATCAATTGAATGTACCACAGGTGGACTCCAAGTTGTAGAAACATCTCAAGGATGATCCATGGCAACAGGATGCACCTGAGCTCAATTTCGAGTCTCACAGCAAAGGGTCTGAATACTTATGTAAATAAGTTCCGTTTTTTTATTTGTAATACATTTGCAAAAATGTCTAAACCTGTTTCACTTTGTCATTATGGGGTATTGTGTGTAGATTAATGAAAATATGTATGTATTTAATCAATTTAAAAATAAGGCTGTAAAGTAACAAAATGTGGAAAAAGTCAAGGGTCTGAATACTTTCCGAATGCACTGTATACAACACTAGAAATTTAGAAATATTACACTATAGAGAGGAGGGGAGAGTGAGCTCCTTACCTATCGAGGGCCTGACGAGCCAGCTGCTTCAGTTTGCCCTGCAGCCCCTGGTCTGTCGTATCATGAGACTGTGAGAAAAGAAAGAGAAAGAGAAAGTGGGAGAAAAGGAGTGAGGGGGGGTTACACTTGACACACATTATGTACCCTAGAGACTAGGTCAAGAGGGACGTCAATACATACAATGAAGGCTAGTGGGGCATCAGTCTGTTCATGGCCTAATCCAAATAAACAGTTCTTATACCTGTTCCTGACTACACCTCCATTGGACCTGGTGATGACCCAGGAATTACCATCCTGTATAAATGTCTGATACAGTGGTCTGAATAGCAGAGAGTATAGCTAATTTTGTTGTTTTTCTCAATACAAGAGCATTGGTGGTGAAAGTTGCCTCTGTAGTCTCACAGTGGGCCTAAAAGAAGCCTGGGTCTTTCCTAAGCAGCCCCTACTGTCTGGATGCAGAGTTCCACGGCCTGTGTGTAGAGCTCGATGGCCTCGTCCCCATTGCCCTTCTCATCCTCCTCAAAGGCCTGGGTGACCAGGAAGTGGGCCCGCTCCAGATCCACCTGCTGCTTGCTCTTTAGAGGATCGCTACTTTGAGCTTGAACTGCATGGGGTCAAAGGCAAGTAGGACACAACGGAACATTCAAAATATAGATATTTTCACACACTGGATAGGTGCAGACAAATGTTGTTGTTTTACAGCCATACTAGTACGGCGCCCCTGGAGCAAATTAGGGTTAAGTGCATTGCTCAAGGGCACCGACCGATTTTTGACCTTGCCAGCTCAGGTATTCAAACCAGCAACCTTTAGGTTACTGGCCCAACGCTACAACCGCTAGGATATCCTCAATGAGAGGCTGACTATGAAAATAACAACTGGATGAGGGAAAAACGAGGTGTTATATATTTGAGGTGATGTGGATATGTTAGGATAGCTACTGCCAACTACAGCATTGAGAAACACTGGAAACAATGAAAGAGGTTTCCTCTACCCAAATAAGGCTAGTGCCTCATATCAACTTGAATACAGTAACATGACCTTCTTGAGCGACAGGGATATTAAAAGAGGCTTCTATGCCCGGGAAACCGTATAGTATGAGTCACACCCACTCTCCAACTTAACGGGACATACCCACACACCCTTTGTTGCTTTTATGTATGTTGCTTTTTGTGCTATTGCTCTGTCTGCTATGTGTAGCTTGTCCTATGTTGCTCTGCATGTGCTCACTGTTTGTCTGTATTGTTATTGTAATTGTTTTTAATAGCCTGCACAGGGACTGCGGTTGAAAATTTGCCGGCTGGCTAAAACCGGCGCTTTTATAAAAATAAACTCAATCTGTGGGCCAGTTTTATAAACACAAGCAAAGGCCCTCACATCTCACACGCAAAGTGAAGTGTAAGCTGTTCCGTAGGTCATGGAAAGAATGACTCAGAAGGAAACTCACTAAGTTTACTGTGACCCAACATTAGATAGGCTAAGGACTAGATACGGCCACCCAGCCAAACTAGATTCAGAAAGTATTCAGACCCCTTG